>NW_026610159.1:0-17538 GCF_029499605.1 Hyla sarda | reverse complement strand
TCGTAGTCCACCGATTCCGATATAGTCCTCCGCATTCACGTATCTGAAAAGAGAAGACAAACACAAAAAAAATGGGTTATTACCTGGAGAGCCTAACTTACCACCCCCATTCCAGCTCCGTCATCTTCCTGCATTGCTAATAGTCCAGTGACTGAGCAGGAACGGAGGTGGGTAAGTGGCCTTGTGATCACCGTATCCAGCCATCTATACAGGTGGCTGTATACTGCATTAACGTAGCAGAGCGCAACTGCCTCTGCTACTTTTGCAATACTACAACTTCCATCCTGCCCGGACGGCCTTTGGCTCTCTGGGCATGCTGGGAGTTGTAGCCCCTTCACTTTATGACTAAGCTAAGCTACACCCCACACTAAACTCTCTAAACTACACTTCATCTGCCTGTAAAACTAAGTTAGCTACACTACACCCGTGTACAACTACACCAACTATGCTAGAACTGGACTAACACTGCACTACGCTAACTAATCTAAGACTACGCTGCGCTCACTACTCTAAGACTACGCTAACAATACGCTATGCTAAATATACTAAAAGTATGCTAACACTACACTAAAAGTGCACTAACACTACACTACGCTAAAAGTACGCTAGCACTAAGCTACGCTACAATTGCGCTAACACTACGCTATGCTAAATAAGCTACAACTGCGCTAACACTAAACTAAAGCTACGCTAAAATTGAGCTAACGCTACGCTAACTACTTTATACCTGTGTAAAACTACAACTCCCAGCATGCCTGGGCAGCCTTCAGCTGTCTGGGCATGCTGGGAGTTGTGGTCCCTTCGCTGTCTAATCTAAGCTTAACTACCACTCCCAGCATGCCTGGGCAGCCTTTAGCTGTCTGGGCATGCTGGGAGTTGTAGTCCTAAACTACAACTCCCAGCATGCCTGGGCAGCCTTTAGCTGTCTGGGCATGCTGGGAGTTGTAGTCCTAAACTACAACTCCCATGCTGGGAGTTGTGGTGCCTAACCTCCTTTTACTATTAATGCTAAACTATGCTAAATTACAACCTACACTAATGTACGGCTACGCTACCTACCTATGCTATTTGCGTAGTGCTGCGCATGTGCAGTACTACTTTAGCGGCGCCCGCTGCTCTACTTTCTGTTCCCCGTTCCCTGAGAGTTAACGGGACGGGGAGCAGAGCAGGGGAGGAAAGCGGTTGTCAGCGCTATCGGGCATAGGGATCCTGATAGCGGTGTCGAGCGAGCGCGCTGGCGGGTGACAAGCTGATAACGCCGCTATCAGGCATAGGGATCTCGATAGCGGTGTCGAGCGAGCGCGCTGGCGGGTGACAATAAAAGTATTAGCTTCTGTGGCCCGATACCGCTCTTGGAATCGGGCCACAGACGCCATGAGAGCTCCGTACAGCTTCGGGCTATTACAGGGAGAGATCCTGTCCCTGTGATAGCCCAAGTGAGACTGCCGTGAGCTGCGATGCCTGAGGGTTAAATATGTCATGTGACACTCGCCCCCCCAGCCCCCGCAGTAACCAATGGTTGGGGGGTGTGCGAGTGTCAGCCTATAGAATGTGATGGAGGCGGAGCGCTCGAGCAGGGAAAACTGCTGAGTCACTCCATCACAATCTATGGCAAATCACAATCTACGGCACTGCACCGGCCCACAAGGGAGGAGGATTGGACTCGTAATGAACCAGATATATATATATTAGGATAAACCCCCCTCATGGGGCAGCACGGGGGCTCAGGTGTTTGCACTGTTACCTTGCAGCACAGAAGACAACATCTGCAAAGAGTTTGTATGTTCTTCCATGTTTGTGTGGGTTTCCTCCGGTTTCCTCCCACACTTCAAAAACATGTGACCCCCCAATTGGGACAGTGACCAATATGAGTGTACAGCGCTGCGGAATCTGTGGGCGCTATATAAATAAAGAATTATTATAAAGCAGTCACCCTCAATTATAATAGACAACCCCAATTATATTAGACGCCCCCCCAATTATAATAGACACACCCCAATTATATACACATCCTCAATTATAATACACCCCCCCAATTATAATAGACACATCCCCATTTATAATAGACACATCCCCATTTATAAAGGAGACACCCTAAATTATAATAGACACATCCCCATTTATAATAGACGCCCCCTCAATTATAATAGACACATCCCCATTTATAATAGACGCCTCCCCCCCCAATTATAATAGACACATCCTCAATTATAATAGACACATCCCCATTTATAATAGACGCCCCCTCAATTATAATAGACACATCCCCATTTATAATAGACGCCCCCTCAATTATAATAGACACATCCCCATTTATAAAGGAGACACCCTAAATTATAATAGACAGACCCAAAAAATAATACACACCCTCAATTATAATAGACATATCCTCAATTATCATAGACACCCCCCCCCCCAAATATAATAGACATACCCATGACTATTAGTATGAGTTAAAGGGGTACTCTGCTGGAGAACATTTTTGTGCCAGAAAGTTAAACAAAAAAAAATCTTAATACTTCCAGTACTTATCAGCTGCTGTATGCTCCACAGGAAGTTCTTTTCTTGTTTAATTTCCTTTCTGTCTGACCACAGTGCTCTCTGCTGACACCTCTGTCCATGTCAGGAACTGTCCAGAGTAGGAGCAAATCCTCATAGTGAACCTATCCTGCACTAGACAGTTCCTAAAACGGACAGAGGTGTCAGCAGAGAGCACTGTGGTCAGACAGAAAAGAACTTCCTGTGGAGCATACAGCAGCTGATAAGTACTGGAAGGATTAAGATTTTCAATTTACAAATCTGTTTAACTTTCTGGCACCAGTTGATTTAAAGCAAAAAAATTGATTGCGGCATTTAAAATAGGAAAATAGCATTTCCAGCTAGCTGAGGGCGCTGATCAGGACCGTCACAACAAAACTGCGGGGTACCAAGGACACAAGAGGAGGGTCCCTCACCTGCCTCCGGTGCATCCGATCGATGATTGATTGCTCCAAGCCTGAAATCCAGGCTTGAGCAATCGATCACCGATAACACTGAACAATGCAATGCTAAGGCATAGCATTGATCAGTGCTGGCAATCAATGTACTGTATATTATAGTCTCCTAATGGGGGCAATAACATTGCAAAAAAAAAGTTAATAAATGTGATTTAACCCCTTCCCTAATAAAAGTTCAAATCACCCCCTTTTCCCATTTAAAAAAATAAATAAATGTAAATAAAAATAAATATAAACATATATGGTATCGCCGCGTGCGTAAATGTCTGAACTATAAAAATATATAGTTAATTAAACAGCTCTGTCAATGGCGAACATGTAAAAAAATTCCAAAGTCCAAATTAGCGTATTTTTGGTCACTTTTTATACCATAAAAAAATTATTAAAAATCGATCAAAAAGTCCGATCAAAACAAACATGGTACCGATAAAAACTTCAGATCACGGCGCAAAAAATGAGTCCTCATACCGCCCCGTACGTGGAAAATTACAGTTATAGGGGTCAGAAGATGAGAATTTTAAACATATAAATTTTCCTGCATGTAGTTATGATTTTTTCCAGAAGTGCGACAAAATCAAACTTATATAAGTAGGGGATCAATTTAATCGTATGGACCTACAGAATAATGATAAGGGTTCATTTTTACTGGAAAATGTACTGTGTACAAATGGAAGTCCATAAAAAGTTAGAAAATTGTATTTTTTATTTTTATTTTGTCGCACAATGATTTTTTTTTTTTTCCGTTTCGGTGTAGATTTTTGGGTAAAATGACAGATGTCATTACAAAATAGAATTGGTGGTGCAAAAAAAAAAAAAAAGCCCTCATATGGATCTGTAGGTGCAAAATTGAAAGGGTTATGATTTTTAAAAAGTGAGTAGGAAAAAACGAAAGTGCAAAAACGGAAAAAGCCTGAGTCCCCAAGGGGTTAAAGAGGTATTCCAGTTAAAAACTATTTTTTCACATCAACTGGCTCCAGAAAGTTAAACAGATTTGTAAATTACTTCTATAAAAAAAATCTTAATCCTTCCAGTACTTATCAGCTGCTTGTTACGCCTAGCGCTCCGGGTCCCCGCTCCTCCCCGGAGCGCTCACGGCGCCTTTCTCCCTGCAGCTCCCCGGTCAGCGCTGACCGGGAGCGCTGCCCTGTCATGGCCGTTGGGGATGCGATTCGCACAGCGGGACGCGCCCGCTCGCGAATCGCATCCCAGGTCACTTACCCGTTCCCGTCTCCTGCGGTCATGTGCTGGCGCGCGCGGCTCCGCTCTCTAGGGCGCGCGCGCGCCAGCTCCCTGAGACTTAAAGGGCCAGTGCACCAATGATTGGTGCCTGGCCCAATTAGCTTAATTGGTTCCCATCTGTTTCCTGGCTATATCTAGTCTCCTCCCTTGCACTTCCTTGCCGGATCTTGTTGCCCTAGAGCCTAGTGAAAGCGTTTTTGTGTGTTTATACCCTGTGTACCAGAACTTTGCTATCTCCCCTGACTACGAACCTTGCCGCCTGCCCCCGACCTTCTGCTACGTCCGACTTTGCTTCTGCCTACTCCCTTGTACCTCGCCTATCTTCAGCAGCCAGAGAGGTGAGCCGTTGCTAGTGGATACGACCTGGTCACTACCGCCGCAGCAAGACCATCCCGCTTTGCGGCGGGCTCTGGTGAAAACCAGTAGTGGCTTAGAACCGGTCCACTAGCACGGTCCACGCCAATCCCTCTCTGGCACAGAGGGTCCACTACCTGCCAGCCGGCATCGTGACAGTAGATCCGGCCATGGATCCCGCTGAAGTTCCTCTGCCTGTTGTCGCCGACCTCCCCACACTGGTCGCCCAGCAAGCCCGACAGATTGCCCAACAAGATCACCAGCTGTCGTACTTGACCACCATGACTCAGCAACTCCAGTCGCAGCTACAGCAGATTCAGTCTCAGCTACAGCAGCAGCAACCATCTCCTCCGCCAGCTCCTGCACCTCTTCCGCAGCGAGTGGCCACTCCTAGCCTCCGCCTGTCTTTGCCGGACAAATTTAATGGGGACTCTAAGTTTTGCCGTGGCTTTCTTTCCCAATGTTCCCTGCATCTGGAGATGATGTCGGATCAGTTTCCTACTGAAAGGTCTAAGGTGGCTTTCGTAGTCAGCCTTCTGTCTGGAAAAGCCCTGTCATGGGCCACACCGCTCTGGGACCGTGATGACCCCGTCACTGCCTCTGTACACTCCTTCTTCTCGGAAATTCGAAGTGTCTTTGAGGAACCTGCCCGAGCCTCTTCTGCTGAGACTGCCCTGCTGAACCTGGTCCAGGGTAATTCCTCCGTTGGCGAGTACGCCATACAATTCCGTACTCTTGCTTCTGAACTTTCCTGGAATAATGAGGCTCTCTGCGCGACCTTTAAAAAAGGCCTATCCAGCAACATTAAAGATGTTCTGGCCGCACGAGAGACTCCTGCTAGCCTGCATGAACTCATTCATCTAGCCACTCGCATTGACATGCGTTTTTCTGAGAGGCATCAAGAGCTCCGCCAGGAAAAAGTCTTAGATCTCTGGCCACCTCTCCCACAGTCTCCACTGCAATCTGCGCCTAGGCCTCCCGCCGAGGAGGCCATGCAAGTGGATCGGTCTCGCCTGACCCTGGAAGAGAGGAATCGCCGTAAGGAAGAGAATCTTTGTTTGTACTGTGCCAGTACTGAACATTTTCTGGTGGATTGCCCAATCCGTCCTCCACGTCTGGGAAACGCACGCTCACACTCAGCTCTCGTGGGTGTGGCGTCTCTTGATGCCAAGTCGGCTTCTCCACGTCTCACGGTACCTGTTCGGATTTCCACTTCAGCCAGCTCTCCCCTCTCAGCCGTGGCCTGTCTGGACTCTGGAGCTTCTGGGAATTTTATTCGGGAGTCCTTTGTGAATAAATTCCATATTCCGGTGACCCGTCTTGTCAAGCCACTCCGCATCTCCGCGGTCAACGGAGCCAGGTTGGACTGTACCATACGTTTCCGCACGGAGCCCCTTCTTATGAGCATCGGATCTCATCACGAGAGGATTGAACTTTTGGTCCTCCCCAATTGCACCTCGGAAATTCTCCTTGGACTTCCCTGGCTTCAACTTCATTCCCCAACCCTGGATTGGTCCACTGGGGAGATCAAGAGTTGGGGGTCCTCTTGTGCCAAGAACTGTCTAAAACCGGTTCCCAGTAACCCTTGCCGTAACTCTGTGGTTCCTCCTGTATCCGGTCCCCCTAAGGTCATTAAGGACTCTGCCTGCCACAGGAAATGCCCCTCCCCCCCTCCCAGGCAAGCTTCTGTGTCCCCTCATGGCCCTCGTCCTGGTGTCACACTGCCCCGTGCCAGGTCTCGCCCTCTGCCCTCTCTCCCCA
This sequence comes from Hyla sarda, assembly GCF_029499605.1. Classification (NCBI taxonomy): domain Eukaryota; kingdom Metazoa; phylum Chordata; class Amphibia; order Anura; family Hylidae; genus Hyla; species Hyla sarda. Next base: position 11,188 of record NW_026610159.1, on the reverse strand, counting down.
TTCCTACTCCTGCGGTTCTGCCTGCCGTTGAGGAATCCCTCCTTCCTTTCCCGGTGTCCTCATCCCAGGGGAGGCAGTTACCCGATAAAGAGAAGGGGAGACCTAAGGGGGGGGGTACTGTTACGCCTAGCGCTCCGGGTCCCCGCTCCTCCCCGGAGCGCTCACGGCGCCTTTCTCCCTGCAGCTCCCCGGTCAGCGCTGACCGGGAGCGCTGCCCTGTCATGGCCGTTGGGGATGCGATTCGCACAGCGGGACGCGCCCGCTCGCGAATCGCATCCCAGGTCACTTACCCGTTCCCGTCTCCTGCGGTCATGTGCTGGCGCGCGCGGCTCCGCTCTCTAGGGCGCGCGCGCGCCAGCTCCCTGAGACTTAAAGGGCCAGTGCACCAATGATTGGTGCCTGGCCCAATTAGCTTAATTGGTTCCCATCTGTTTCCTGGCTATATCTAGTCTCCTCCCTTGCACTTCCTTGCCGGATCTTGTTGCCCTAGAGCCTAGTGAAAGCGTTTTTGTGTGTTTATACCCTGTGTACCAGAACTTTGCTATCTCCCCTGACTACGAACCTTGCCGCCTGCCCCCGACCTTCTGCTACGTCCGACTTTGCTTCTGCCTACTCCCTTGTACCTCGCCTATCTTCAGCAGCCAGAGAGGTGAGCCGTTGCTAGTGGATACGACCTGGTCACTACCGCCGCAGCAAGACCATCCCGCTTTGCGGCGGGCTCTGGTGAAAACCAGTAGTGGCTTAGAACCGGTCCACTAGCACGGTCCACGCCAATCCCTCTCTGGCACAGAGGGTCCACTACCTGCCAGCCGGCATCGTGACACTGCTGAAGTTGAGTTGTTCTTTCCAGTCTGACCACAGTGCTCTCTGCTGACACCTCTGTCTGTCTCAGGAACTGTCCAGAGTAGGAGCAAATCCCCATAGCAAACCTCTCCTGCTCTGGACAGTTCCTGACATTGACAGAGGTGTCAGCAGAGAGCACTGTGCTCAGACAAAAAGAACAACTCAACTTTAGCAGCTGATATGAAAAAATAGTTTTTAACTGGAATGCCCCTTTAAGCTTGTAATAAGAGATCCTGCTGAAATCCTTCAGTGATAGAAACTTAGGCAATGACTCTTGTTGTCGGGTGAATATTATGTCATCTGCATAGAGGGAGATTGTCTGGTTCCTTCTCCTATTGAGACCCCAGAAATACCAGGATCTTGTGGAACTGCTTGAGCTATAGGATCTATGCAGAGGATAAAAAGGGGGACGGTTCACCTTGTCGGGTCCTGTTACTAATCATAAATTCTTGTGATAATTCTCTGTATGTAAAGACCCCAGCATATGGGGCTGTATATAGAGCTTTTACTGCATCCAAAAAGTCCCCCCCATCCCCCTCTGCAGGATGGTGAGAAGGTAAACCACCGGTTTATACGGTCCAATCCCTTCTCAGCATCCAGCGACCGAAACAGTAGACTCCTAATCCAGCGCAACATCATGGAATAGGTTCAAGATTCTCCCGGTGTTGTCACATGTTTGGCGACCTTTAATAAACCAACTGAGGCATCAACATGGAAAGACGGCCTGCTAGAATTTTAGTGTGTATTTTTAAATCCATATTTAACCCCTTAACGATTATAGACATAAATGTTTGTCCTGATGCTGAGGTGTCAAGGTTTTCTTCTGGTTAGGCCTTAAATTGTGAGTGACGGCCGCTGTATACTGCTGAGGGCCGACACAAGAAATAAACACCAGACAAAAAGTTGGTATAAATCTCCTTCTCAGCAGAAGCATCGGCTAAGGAGCTGTCCCAAGGAGTTTTGTTTATTATACTGAAGTACATTGTTTTTTACAGTTGACAAAAAGGGGAGGTTAGTTATCACATCAAGTCATCATGTTATATGTTGATTGGTTATTTGAGTATTGTGTATGTATATATTAACATTTTAAGCATTCATTTGCATCCTAATAATTGGTCACTTATGTTGCAATTTCTCTATTCTAACAGAAAATTCCAGATGTATCCGTCATTCTGCACAGTCTGTATATTTTCTCAAATGTTTTGTCTCCAACTTCCAGCTTCTTCTTTATCTTACATCTTTCGGCATCGTCCCAAGGTCTTCAAGCAAATAGCAAACTGATATGTAGTGTAAGGGTAACAAATATCTTTCTGCAGCATTAGCAATAGCATCTAAGTATTAATATATTGATTAACAATCAGAATCATTATAGAGGTACTTCACACACCCGGACGTACATTTACATCCTGTACATGACCACGAGCATCGGAGCAATGCTCACATCATGCACTGCAGGACCCGCCTGCTATCAGCAGCCAAGGACCCGCCGGTAATGGTGGACATCAGCAATCACACTGATACCACCATTAACCCCTCAGATGCCTTGATCAATACAGATCACAGCATCTGCAGCAATGCGCATTTTTTTATTGAAGGTCGGATTGCCCATGGCGCTTCCACAGGGATCCGATCATCTAAAATGGCCGACAGAGGTACCCTAAACTTCTGCTCTGGTCTGAGATCAAGCAGACCAGAGCGGAAGATTGCCAATAATACTGATCAGTGCTATGTCCTATGTATAACACTGAACAGTATTAGCAATCTAATTATTGCTATAAATAGTCCCCTATGGGGACATAAAAAGGGTATAAAAAAAAGTTTAAAAAAACAATTAAATGTGAACAATCCCCTCCCCCAATAAAATGTAAATCCCTTTTTCCCATTTTACCCCCAAAAAGCGTAAAAGGAATGACGTAAACGTTAAAAGAAAAAAAGAAAAAGTTGCTGTTTTTTTGTCTCTTTTGTCAAAAGCAGTACAATTGTATTGACCAACAGAATATGGAAAACATGTAATTTTTACTGTAAAGTCTACAGCGTGAAAACAAAACCCTCCAAAATTTACAATATTGTTGTTTTCATTAAAATGTTATCACTAAAAAAATAATTTTTTAGGTTTGCCGTACATTATATGGTAAAATGAGTGATGTCATTAAAATAAAAGACGAAGAGATCTTATTCTGGTTTTCTAATTCTTGTTGCTTATTTATTAAAGGGGTACTCCGCTCCCCAGCATCCGGAACATTTAGTTCCAAACACTGAGTGCAGGCTTCCGTGGTCGCCCCATCCCCTTGTGACATCACTCCCTGTCCCCGTGATGTCACACCCCGCCCCCTCAATTCAAGTCTATGAAAAGGGGGCATGACGGCCATCACACCCCCTCCCCTAGACTTGCATTGAGGGGGGGGAATTAATGTCAAGGGGGCGGGGCTTGATGTCATGAGGGTGCAGGGCGACCACGGGAGCCCTCACCCAGCGTTCGAAACTAAATGGGGAGCGGAGTATCCCTTTAACATGTCTAGTCGTGTGTTATCTTGTTTCTTGTACGCATGTCCAAGTTTAATAAACAACCCTCTAATGTACCCCAGTGATCCAGAGGAGCCCAGGACGTGTATCTGGGGACATATTTGTCTAGAAAAAGAAATCCAGGTCTTTCCCCAGTAATCCACCGTATGTAGTATGCTGCATTATAAATATGTTGTTGCGCCATATTTATATTAGAACCTTTTCATTAAAAATGATTTATTATGTTTTATCCAAGACGTCGGGTTTATCTATTTCTTTTCCTATTTATTTATTTCTTTTATAAAGAGTTTGTTTGTAATTTTTGTATTATTGGGGCAATATGAATATTATTGTGGTGTAACGGTGATTTGTAACTTTTTTTCTTTTGTTAACAATAAAAGAGACATTGGGAAAAAAACGTTTTTCTTTTATAACGTAGTCACCGATCCAGCGATGTCATCTCTATAATTTTACATGGGAGGTAAAGAGTCTCATATATGGCTACAAGGTAACAGGACACGAGCAGATTAGACATATAAAATCACTTCTATCTTCTGGCTTCTAGGACATTCTGATCCTATAGGTGTTAGATTAGTGGGGTCTCCTACTCTACACAGGGTCCTTCCTTAGGTTATAGAGGGAAGAACAAGTTGTATTCGGCCGAAGTGCGGAGAAGAATTAACCAGGTGGCTCTATGGTTGGTTCCCAGCTCTCTGAGGGGCTGAAGCCAGCTGTGCGATCTCCGTTCAAGGAAAGGACTTGTTAGACGTCATTTGTTAATTTAATGGGGTACTCCGCCCCTAGACATCTTATCTCCTATCCAAAGGTTAAGGGATAATATCTTTGATCGTGGGGGTCACACAGGTAGGATCCCCGCGATCTCTGTGCAGCATCCGGTGTTGGTTTTGAACACAGGGTGCTGGCGGCGGGGCCATGATGTCATGGCCATGCCCCTCCCATAGACTCGCATTTAGGGAGCCTGGCGTGATGTCACAAGGAGCGTGTCTGTGATGTCACGATCCCCGCCACCTGCTCCAAGCCTTCGGAACATAATTTTCCAAATTCTGGGGCAGCGGAGTACCAGTTTAACTCCTTAAGGACATACTCCGTAAATGTACGGCGCTGCCAAGAAGTACTTAGCCCACAGCGCCATACATTTACGGCGCAGCTTTCCTTGATCACCGTGTCTCTGGGCACGGTGATCGGAATAGGATGACTGCTAATATCTATCAGCAGTCATCCCAGCATATCGCCCATAGGGGTCCTGAGACCTTCCCATGTCGGCGATAGCGGCAAATCGCGTGTCAATTCAGACCTGCGATTTTCCGCTATTCCAGGTCAATCGGGTCTCTGGTGACCCGGAAAAAAAGGGTGAATGGGTCAGCCCCATTCACCCATACCCAGCAGGAGTGAGGTGGCATGGGTGCCGCCTCACGATCACCATTGATCGGTCGGAACAACTGAACAATCACGGACCTGCTGGGTGGAGATCGGCGCCGGCGGGGGCCTCCTACCTTGCCCTGGACCGGCGGGGGTCCCCTCAGGATCGGTGGCGGAGACAGGAGCAGCAGGATCGGTCCCAGCAGCAGGATACAGCACGCGGTCCCGGCGGCAGGATACAGCAGGAGGTGAGCCTGTTCACCTCCTCTACCTCCTTTTTGGTAGTCTGTGCATGCTGGGAGTTGTAGCAGTGTGCCTCCAGCTGTTGCAAAGTTACAACGCTCAGCATGCCCTTTGACTGTCAACGCATGCTGATTGTTGCAGTTTTGCAACAGCTGGAGACACATTGGTTGTGAAACAGAGTTTGTTACCTAACTCAGTGTTTCGCAACCAGTGTGCCTCCAGCTGTAGCAAAAATACAACTCCCAGCATGCACCGAGAGACTGTACATGCTGGAAGTTGTAGTTTTGCAACAGCTGGAGGCACACTGGTTGCGAAACACTAAGTAACAAACGCTCAGTGTTTCGCAACCAATGTGGTTCCAGCTGTTGCATAACTGCAACTCCCAGCATGTATGGTCTGTCAGTACATGCTGGGAGTTGTAGTTTTGCAACAGCTGGAGGTTTGCCCCCCCCCCCCAATGTGAATGTACAGGATACAGTCACACGGGTGGGTTTACAGCAAGTTCTGCTGCAAGTTTGAGATGCAGAAAATTTTCTGCCACAACTCAAACTCATTGTAAACCCAACCGTGTGAATGTACCCTAAAAACAATACACTACCCTAAACCTACACAAAATAAAAAGTAAAACACTACATATACACATACCCCTGCACAGTTCCCCCCCTCCCCAATAAAAAAAAAACGATAAAAAAAAACGTCTTGTACGGCAGAGTTTCCAAAACGGAGCCTCCAGCTGTTGAAAAACAACAACTCCCAGTATTGACGAACAGCCACTGACTGTCCAGGCATGCTGGGAGTTTTGCAACAGCTGGAGGCAACCTGTTTGGCAAACACTGCCATGGGGTATTTTTGTGGTGGATTCAAATCCCCAATTTAGGCCTCAAATGCGCATGGCGCTCTCTCACTTCGGAGCCCTGTCGTATTTCAAGGAAACAGTTTAGGGCCACATGTGGGGTATTTCCGTACGCAGGTGAAATTGCGTTACAACTTTTGGGAGCTTTTTCTCCTTTTACCTCTTATGAAAAGGTAAAGTTGGGGTCTACACCAGCCTGTTAGTGTAAAAAAAATAATTTTACACTAACATGCTGGTGTTGCCCCATACTTTTAATTTTCACAATCGGTAAAAGGAAAAAAAAAAAAGACCCCCAAAAATTGTAACGCAATTTTTCCTGATTACGGAAATACCCCATATGTGGGCGTAAAATGCTCTGCGGGCGGACAACAAGGCTCAGGAGTGAGAGCGCACTATGTACAATTGAGGCCGAAACTGGTGATTTGCACAGGGGTGGCTGATTTTACAGCGGTTCTGACATAAACGCAAAACAATAAATACCCACATGTGACCCCATTTTGGAAACTGCACCCCTAACGGAATGTAACAAGGGGTATAGTGAGCCTTAAAGACGTACTCCGGTGAAAACCTTTTTTCTTTTAAATAAACTGATGGCAGAAAGTTAAACATATTTGTAAATTACTTCTATTAAAAAATCTTAATCCTTCCAGTACTTATTAGCTGCTGAATGCTACAGAGGAAATTCATTTCTTTTTGGAACACTGATGACATCACGAGCACAGTGCTCTCTGCTGACATCTCTGTCCATTTTAGCAACCGTGCATAGCAGATGTATGCTAAGGGCAGCATGGTGGCTCAGTGGTTAGCACTGCTGCCATGCAGTGCTAGGGACTTGGGTTCAAATCCCACTAAGGACAACAATAAATAAAGCGTTATTATTATTATAATAACATCATCAGAGAGCAGTGTGTTCGTGATGTCATCAGAGAGCATTCCAAAAAGAAAAGAATTTCCTCTGTAGTATTCAGCAGCTAATAAGTACAGGAAGGATTAAGATTTTTTAGTAGAAGTAATTTACAAATATGTTTAACTTTCTGCCACCAGTTGATTTAAAAGAAAAAAGGTTTTCACCGGAGTACCCTTTTAACACCCCACAGGTGTCTGACAGATTTTTGGAACAGTGGTCCATAAAAATGAAAAATTTAATTTTTAATTTGCACAGTCCACTGTTCCAAAGATCTGTCAAACGCCAGTGGGGTGTAAATGTTCACTGCACCCCTTATTAAATTCTGTGAGGGGTGTAGTTTCCAAAATGGGGTCACATGTGGGGGGGGTCCACTGTTCTGGCATTATGGGGGCTTTGTAAACGCACATGGCCCCTGACTTCTATTCCAACCAAATTCTCTCACCAAATGCTCAATGGCGCTCCTTCTCTTCTGAGCATTGTTGTTCGCCCGCAGAGCACTTTACATCTACATATGGGGTATTTCCATACTCAGAAGAAATGGGGTTACACATTTTGGGAGGCTTTTTCTCCAATTACCCCTTGTGAAAATGAAAAATTTGGGGTAACATCAGCATTTTAATTAAAAAAAATAAAAATTTTCAATTTCCTGTCCAACTTTAGCAGAAATTTGTCAAACACCTGTGGGGTGTTAAGGCTCACTGTACCCCTTGTTACGTTCCTTAAGGGGTGTAGTTTCCAAAATAGTATGCCATGTGTTTTTTTTTTTTTTTTTTTTGCTGTTCTGGCACCATAGAGGCTTCCTAAATGCGACATGCCCCCCAAAAACCATTTCAGCAAAATTTGCTTTCCAAAAGCCAAATGTGACTTCTTCTCTTCTGAGCATTGTAGTGCGCCCGCAGTGTGCTTGACGTCCACACATGGGGTATTTCCATATTTTGAAGAGATGGGGTTACAAATTTTGGGGGACATTTTCTCCTATAACCCCTTGCAAAAATGTAAAATTTCGGGGAAAACCAGCATTTTTGTGGAAAAAAATTCATTTACACATCCGACTTTAACGAAAAGTCGTCAAACACCTGTGGGGTGTTAAGGCTCACTGGACCCCTTGTTACGTTCCTTGAGGCGTGTAGTTTCCAAAATAGTATGCCATGTTTTTTTTTTTGCTGTTCTGGCACCATAGAGGCTTCCTAAATGTGACATGCCCCCCAAAAAACATTTTAGAAAAACTCACTCTCCAAAATCCCATTGTCGCTCTTTCCCTTCTGAGTCCTCTACTGCGCCCGCCAAACACTTGACATACACATATGAGATATTTCCTTACTCGAGAGAAATTGGGTTACAAATTTTGGGGGGCTTTTTCTCCTTTTACTCCTTGTAAAATTTCAAAAACTGGGTCTACAAGAACAGGAGAGTGTAAAAAATAAAGATTTTGAATTTTCTCCTTCAATTTGCCGCTATTCCTATGAAACACCTAAAGGGTTAATACACTTTCTGAAAGTCATTTTGAATACTTTGGGGGGGGGGGTGCAGTTTTTATAATGGGGTATTTCTAATATGAAGACCCCTCAAATCCACTTCCAAACTGAACTGGTCCCTGAAAAATTCCAATTTTGAAAATTTTGTGAAAAATTTGAAAATTGCTTCTGAACTTTGAAGCCTCTGATGTGTTCCAGAAGTAAAATCATGTCAACTTTATGATGAAAATATAAAGTAGACATATTGTATGTGTGAATCAATATATCATTTATTTGGAATATCAACTTTCCTTACAAGCAGAGAGTTTCAAAGTTAGAAAAATGCTAAAATTTACCACTGTATTAAAGTAGAATATGTCACGAAGAAACAATTTCGGAATCAGAATAATCGGTAAAAGCATCGCAGAGTTATTAATGCATAAAGTGATAGTGGTCAGAATTGCAAAAAAGGGCTCTGTCATCAAGGTGAAAAAGGGCTCAGTTCTTAAGGGGTTAAAGCTCAAGGCGTCTGAACAACATTGCTGAATAAGGGTGGGTTCACATTACATTTTTCCCCATATGGGAGCGCAAACAGCAGGGGGAGCTAAAAACTTGTGCTCCCGTATGTAATTCACTTCAATGAGCCGACCGGACCGAACGTTTCACTCTGGTCGGCTTATTGAAATTAATTACACTCGTGAGCGCAAGTTTTTAGCTCCCCCCCTGCCGTACAACAGAGAGGTCCCACTGGGTTATGGGCTCTTACTGAATAAATCTCCAATCCCCTTCAGGAGGGGAAACCCCCCCTTTTCCGGGGAACAATGCCCTAACTTATAACCCAAATAAAATTTAACTTTTATTGTTATTGATTAAAATAACATGGGAAACGTGAAAATCAAATGTAGTGATTTAAAACTATCAGGAAATACAGGGTGTCTTCTAATGATAGCCCACTAGATGGTGCTACAGTGTAAGTTATGGAGTTCTCTTTTTCCCCTATGCCGGTTCACTACCGTTACATAGTCACTCCACACTTAGACACAGCCTGTATTCTTGTCTAAAAGTGTATAGATGCTCTAACGTTTCGTTTTTGACCAAACTTCTTCAGAGAGCTGCCTAAAAAAAAAAAAAAAAAAAAAAAAAAAAAAATGCGCTACTGTATGTGGAAAAACATAATGGCCCTCATTTACTAAGAAAATCGGGTTGTAAGTCTATGTTGCTTTCTTACCCGACTGCTTTTTTCCCCTGGTATTTATTATTATGTCGCATCCTGTTTGTCGCACGTGGGTTTTGTTGGTTTTGGTTTCCAACTCCTCTGAGCTGTCGGGAAAAAATCCACAACAATTCAACAAATTCGTGGGAAAGCTCAGAAATGTCGGGTTACGCCCCTTTTTCGGGTTTGGGAGAATCCACATCGGGTCCGTCGGGAAAAAATGTTGCATCGTGTCGCAGACTGGCGCACGATGTCTGCGACATGGCGCAGACAAAGCTGCGGCAAAAAAACCCGACAAAAGAGGTCGGGTTTAGAATAGTAAATGAGGGCCAATGTGAACCCATCCTAAGACATATTCTCCCACATTTCCATCTGTCTAGCACCAGAGTGTCCCTTTAATGTTCTCACTTTCTGCTGAGCAGACAAGAGGATAGGATATTACTGACAAAGCAGTTTAACAATCTGCTAAGGGGCCAAGGGCCCAGGACAAGTCTGTTTCTTTATTACAGGTAAGAAAAGCACAATGGACCTGATGTAGTTGACGCAACCATCTTAAAAGGTCTCCAGAGGCACCGAGGAGGGCAAGTGGGTAAAGAACGAGCTGCCCTGAATGATACCGGTCTGTATAAAAACAACAAGGATAAAATCTGTCTACCAAAGGTTCTGTGCCCAATGATGGCCCCGGAGACTCATGGAGTCACCCACAACTGGAAAATGACTATAATATCACTGGTGAGTGATCACTGGATAGCCTCAGGATTTACCACAGTGGTCACCAGGTAAATGCCGGCCGGCATGACCTGTGCAAGACCTAATGTAGGCAAAGCAGTGCAGGTGCCTCCTAAACGTGGCGGATTTACCCAGTGGCGTTGCGACCGGGGTGCGGGGGGTGCGGCCCGCACCGGGTGACACCATCCTGATGGGGTGACACCAGGTACGCCCCCGCTCCTCACTTGCTCTGCCTCTGTAATAGCACCCCTCACCCTCCCCCCGTCCTCACTTTTTCGCTGTCTCACTTGTCTCTGTACTAGTAGAAGCACCCCCACCCCCCCACCCCCGCCACCTGCACAGTGAACCGGCCTGCGCCCCCACATCTTCTGTTGCGCCGGCCCGACGTCACTCCGCAGGGCCGCGCAGGAGGACGTGACGTCACTCGCAGAGCGCCGGAGAGAAGGAGCGCTGCGCTGGATGGGTAAGTGAGTGTGTGTCTGTCTCACTCTATCTCTGTTTGTGTGTCTCTGTCTGTGTGTGACTGTGTGTGTGTGACTCTCTGTCTTTGTGTGTGTCTCTGTGTGTATGTATGTGTGTGTGTGTGTGTCTGTGTGTGGCTCTCTGTCTGTGTGTGTCTCTGTGTGTATGTATGTGTGTGTGTGTGTGACTGTGTGTGACTCAGTCTGTGTGTCTCTCTGTCTGTGAGTGTGTGTGTCTCTATCTGTGTGTGTCTCTGTGGTGTGTGTGTTTTTTTTTGTGTGGGGGGAGGGGGGGGGGTTTGTTTGAACCAGCGATCTAATGTGGGGAGACTTTGACCTATTGTGGGGAACATGCAAGGGAACCTGCAGCCTAATGGGGGGAAACTACTACCATATGTGGGGAATCTATGCTACTTCATGTGAGGAAACTGCTACCTAATGTTGGAAAACTGCTACCTAATGTGTGAAAGCTGCTACATAATGTGGGAAAACTTCTACCTAATGTGTGGAATCTGTGCTACCTAATGTGTGGAATCTGTGCTACCTAATGTGTGGAATCTGTGCTACCTAATGTGTGGAAATTACTACCTAATGTGGGGTAAC
>NW_026610158.1:0-17573 GCF_029499605.1 Hyla sarda | reverse complement strand
AGCACAGTGATGTCACAGTTTATTATGAAGCACAGTGATGTCACAGTTTATTATGAAGCACAGTGATGTCACAGTTTATTATGAAGCACAGTGATGTCACAGTTTATTATGAAGCACAGTGATGTCACAGTTTATTATGAAGCACAGTGATGTCACAGTTTATTATGAAGCACAGTGATGTCACAGTTTATTATGAAGCACAGTGATGTCCAGTTTATTATGAAGCACAGTGATGTCACAGTTTATTATGAAGCACAGTGATGTCAGTTTATTATGAAGCACAGTGATGTCACAGTTTATTATGAAGCACAGTGATGTCACAGTTTATTATGAAGCACAGTGATGTCACAGTTTATTATGAAGCACAGTGATGTCACAGTTTATTATGAAGCACAGTGATGTCACAGTTTATTATGAAGCACAGTGATGTCACAGTTTATTATGAAGCACAGTGATGTCACAGTTTATTATGAAGCACAGTGATGTCACAGTTTATTATGAAGCACAGTGATGTCACAGTTTATTATGAAGCACAGTGATGTCACAGTTTATTATGAAGCACAGTGATGTCACAGTTTATTATGAAGCACAGTGATGTCACAGTTTATTATGAAGCACAGTGATGTCACAGTTTATTATGAAGCACAGTGATGTCACAGTTTATTATGAAGCACAGTGATGTCAGTTTATTATGAAGCACAGTGATGTCAGTTTATTATGAAGCACAGTGATGTCACAGTTTATTATGAAGCACAGTGATGTCACAGTTTATTATGAAGCACAGTGATGTCACAGTTTATTATGAAGCACAGTGATGTCACAGTTTATTATGAAGCACAGTGATGTCACAGTTTATTATGAAGCACAGTGATGTCACAGTTTATTATGAAGCACAGTGATGTCACAGTTTATTATGAAGCACAGTGATGTCACAGTTTATTATGAAGCACAGTGATGTCACAGTTTATTATGAAGCACAGTGATGTCACAGTTTATTATGAAGCACAGTGATGTCACAGTTTATTATGAAGCACAGTGATGTCACAGTTTATTATGAAGCACAGTGATGTCAGTTTATTATGAAGCACAGTGATGTCACAGTTTATTATGAAGCACAGTGATGTCACAGTTTATTATGAAGCACAGTGATGTCACAGTTTATTATGAAGCACAGTGATGTCAGTTTATTATGAAGCACAGTGATGTCACAGTTTATTATGAAGCACAGTGATGTCAGTTTATTATGAAGCACAGTGATGTCACAGTTTATTATGAAGCACAGTGATGTCACAGTTTATTATGAAGCACAGTGATGTCACAGTTTATTATGAAGCACAGTGATGTCACAGTTTATTATGAAGCACAGTGATGTCACAGTTTATTATGAAGCACAGTGATGTCACAGTTTATTATGAAGCACAGTGATGTCACAGTTTATTATGAAGCACAGTGATGTCACAGTTTATTATGAAGCACAGTGATGTCACAGTTTATTATGAAGCACAGTGATGTCACAGTTTATTATGAAGCACAGTGATGTCAGTTTATTATGAAGCACAGTGATGTCACAGTTTATTATGAAGCACAGTGATGTCACAGTTTATTATGAAGCACAGTCATGTCACAGTTTATTATGAAGCACAGTGATGTCACAGTTTATTACGAAGCACAGTGATGTCACAGTTTATTATGAAGCACAGTGATGTCACAGTTTATTATGAAGCACAGTGATGTCACAGTTTATTATGAAGCACAGTGATGTCACAGTTTATTATGAAGCACAGTGATGTCAGTTTATTATGAAGCACAGTGATGTCAGTTTATTATGAAGCACAGTGATGTCACAGTTTATTATGAAGCACAGTGATGTCACAGTTTATTATGAAGCACAGTGATGTCACAGTTTATTATGAAGCACAGTGATGTCACAGTTTATTATGAAGCACAGTGCATGTCACAGTTTATTATGAAGCACAGTGATGTCACAGTTTATTACGAAGCACAGTGATGTCACAGTTTATTACGAAGCACAGTGATGTCACAGTTTATTATGAAGCACAGTGATGTCACAGTTTATTATGAAGCACAGTGATGTCACAGTTTACTATGAAGCACAGTGATGTCACAGTTTATTATGAAGCACAGTGATGTCACAGTTTATTATGAAGCACAGTGATGTCACAGTTTATTATGAAGCACGGTGATGTCAGTTTATTATGAAGCACGGTGATGTCACAGTTTATTATGAAGCACGGTGATGTCACAGTTTATTATGAAGCACAGTGATGTCACAGTTTATTATGAAGCGCAGTGATGTCAGTTTATTATGAAGCACAGTGATGTCACAGTTTATTATGAAGCACAGTGATGTCAGTTTATTATGAAGCACAGTGATGTCACAGTTTATTATGAAGCACAGTGATGTCACAGTTTATTATGAAGCACAGTGATGTCACAGTTTATTATGAAGCACAGTGATGTCACAGTTTATTATGAAGCACAGTGATGTCACAGTTTATTATGAAGCACAGTGATGTCACAGTTTATTATGAAGCACAGTGATGTCACAGTTTATTATGAAGCACAGTGATGTCACAGTTTATTATGAAGCACAGTGATGTCACAGTTTATTATGAAGCACAGTGATGTCACAGTTTATTATGAAGCACAGTGATGTCAGTTTATTATGAAGCACAGTGATGTCACAGTTTATTATGAAGCACAGTGATGTCACAGTTTATTATGAAGCACAGTCATGTCACAGTTTATTATGAAGCACAGTGATGTCACAGTTTATTACGAAGCACAGTGATGTCACAGTTTATTATGAAGCACAGTGATGTCACAGTTTATTATGAAGCACAGTGATGTCACAGTTTATTATGAAGCACAGTGATGTCACAGTTTATTATGAAGCACAGTGATGTCACAGTTTATTATGAAGCACAGTGATGTCACAGTTTATTATGAAGCACAGTGATGTCACAGTTTATTACAAAGCACAGTGATGTCACAGTTTATTATGAAGCACGGTGATGTCACAGTTTATTATGAAGCACAGTGATGTCACAGTTTATTATGAAGCACAGTGATGTCACAGTTTATTATGAAGCACAGTGATGTCACAGTTTATTATGAAGCACAGTGATGTCACAGTTTATTATGAAGCACAGTGATGTCACAGTTTATTATGAAGCACAGTGATGTCACAGTTTATTATGAAGCACAGTGATGTCACAGTTTATTATGAAGCACAGTGATGTCACAGTTTATTATGAAGCACAGTGATGTCACAGTTTATTACGAAGCACAGTGATGTCACAGTTTATTATGAAGCACAGTGATGTCACAGTTTATTATGAAGCACAGTGATGTCACAGTTTATTATGAAGCACAGTGATGTCACAGTTTATTATGAAGCACAGTGATGTCACAGTTTATTATGAAGCACAGTGATGTCACAGTTTATTATGAAGCACGGTGATGTCAGTTTATTATGAAGCACGGTGATGTCACAGTTTATTATGAAGCACGGTGATGTCACAGTTTATTATGAAGCACAGTGATGTCACAGTTTATTATGAAGCGCAGTGATGTCAGTTTATTATGAAGCACAGTGATGTCACAGTTTATTATGAAGCACAGTGATGTCAGTTTATTATGAAGCACAGTGATGTCACAGTTTATTATGAAGCACAGTGATGTCACAGTTTATTATGAAGCACAGTGATGTCACAGTTTATTATGAAGCACAGTGATGTCACAGTTTATTATGAAGCACAGTGATGTCACAGTTTATTATGAAGCACAGTGATGTCACAGTTTATTATGAAGCACAGTGATGTCACAGTTTATTATGAAGCACAGTGATGTCACAGTTTATTATGAAGCACAGTGATGTCACAGTTTATTATGAAGCACAGTGATGTCACAGTTTATTATGAAGCACAGTGATGTCAGTTTATTATGAAGCACAGTGATGTCACAGTTTATTATGAAGCACAGTGATGTCACAGTTTATTATGAAGCACAGTGATGTCACAGTTTATTATGAAGCACAGTGATGTCAGTTTATTATGAAGCACAGTGATGTCAGTTTATTATGAAGCACAGTGATGTCACAGTTTATTATGAAGCACAGTGATGTCACAGTTTATTATGAAGCACAGTGATGTCACAGTTTATTATGAAGCACAGTGATGTCACAGTTTATTATGAAGCACAGTGATGTCACAGTTTATTATGAAGCACAGTGATGTCACAGTTTATTACAAAGCACGGTGATGTCACAGTTTATTATGAAGCACGGTGATGTCACAGTTTATTATGAAGCACAGTGATGTCACAGTTTATTATGAAGCACGGTGATGTCACAGTTTATTATGAAGCACAGTGATGTCACAGTTTATTATGAAGCACAGTGATGTCACAGTTTATTATGAAGCACAGTGATGTCACAGTTTATTACGAAGCACAGTGATGTCACAGTTTATTATGAAGCACAGTGATGTCACAGTTTATTATGAAGCACAGTGATGTCACAGTTTATTATGAAGCACAGTGATGTCACAGTTTATTATGAAGCACAGTGATGTCACAGAGACTACAGAATGTACAACTGTACGTATGATGAAGATGGCGGGATGCTATCGAAACGTCACACATACATGGGGGAATAAAACACTTTGTTTTTGCACCTTATCTGGGAGTGCCGCTGGATCTTTAGTTTTGTAGATAGATAGATAGATGATATATAGATAGATATAAGATAGATAGATATGAGATAGATAGATAGATAGATCAGTGTATCCCAACCAGGGGACCTCTAGCTGTTCCAAAACGACAACTCCCAGCATGTCTTTGGCTTTATGAGCATACTGGGAGTTGTAGTTTTGCAACAGCTGGAGGCCCCCTGGTTGGGAAACACTGCTCTATCTATCTATCAATCAATCATCTATCTATCCATCTATCTCCTATCTATCTATCTATTTCATATCTATCCATCTAGCATCTATCTATATCATATCTATCATCTATCTATCTATCATCTATTAATCTATTTTTCTATCTATCTCATATCTATCTATATATCTATATATCATCTATCTATATATCTCTCATATCTATCTATCTTTCATCTATCTCTCATCTATCTGAGATAGATATGAGATAGATAGATAAATAGAAAGATAGATAGATACATAAATAGATGGATATAGATAGATAGATATGATATAGATAGATAGATATGATATAGATAGATATGAGATAGATAGATAGATAGATAGATAGATAGATAGGAGATAGATGGATAGATATGAGATAGATAGATATATAGAAAGATAGATAGATACATAAATAGATGGATATAGATAGATGGATAGATAGATATGATATAGATAGATAGATAGATATGAGATAGATAGATAGATAGGAGATAGATAGATTAAAAAAAAAAAAACTCCAGAAGAGCAGCACAAAAAAATTAAGAAAACCAATGCAATGGTGCACGCTGGGTGTGGACCTTGGTGAGAGGTTCACTTGTACTAGAAAAAGCAAGAGACCAGCAGCACACAGAAAAATTAGTGCAAAAAAGGTGGAGATTTATTGCATTATCCCAGTGTACAAAAGAAACGACGTTTCAGCGACCTCTCGTTGCCGTTCTCAAGGAGCTTGTACACTGGGATAATGCAATAAATCTCCACCTTTTTTGCACAAATTTTTCTGTGTGCTGCTGGTCTCTTGATTTTTGTTGTTGTTGGATAGATAGATAGATAGATAATAGATAGATGATTGATATAGATCAGTGTTTTCCAACTAGGGGGCCTCCAGCTGTTGCAAAACTACAACTCCCAGTATGCTCATAAAGCCAAAGGAATGCTGGGAGTTGTAGTTTTGCAACAGCTGGAGGCCCCCTGGTTGGGAAACTGATCTATCTATCTATCTATCTATATCATATAAATGTATCTATATCATATCCATCTATCTATATCATATCCATCTATCTCCTATCTATCTATCTATCTATCTATCTATCTAATCTATCTATCTGTCTATATCATATCTATCTATCATCTATCTATCTATATCATATCTATGTATCTATCATCTATCTATCCATCTATTTATGTATCTTTCTATATATCATCTCTCTATCTATATATCATCTATTTATCTATTTTTCTATCTATCTCATATCTATCTATCTATCTATCTATATCTATATCTATATATATATATATATATATATATATATATATATAGAAAACAATGGCGCAGCACTCCAAAATTGCAAAAAAGTGTAAAAATGTATTCCTTCATGTCAAAATTCAAAGCGACGTTTCAGCTCCCCACTGGAGCTTTTTTCAAGCATGGTGATACAATGAACTATGGGGTTTCTTATACCCTGTGCAATCAATACATTCATCAAACAATTAATAGTGCAAATATCATATATAACTCGTGAACAATACATAAATACAGTGAGTGCAAAGTTATAAGAGTACATAAGTACATAAAAAAGTGCATAATACCTGTTTTATGGGAGGTTAAAAACAATGAGGCTTGAAACTGTACTGCTCCATATTAACAAGCAATTAAATATACAGCACCATGGCCGCGGCCACTTTAAATCAGTGACCAGCGGCATCTCCTCCCCGCTCTGGAAAACTGTCACTTGTTTTCTCCCACACTATCCACAGGTAATGATGGATAGTGCGGGAGACGCTGATTAAAATGAGCCCTACCTTGTCTGGATCTGCGCCGCTGTTCTCCCGCAATCTGTTGAAATCTTCCTGTAACTGGCATGGGCGGGGCTTCTGCGCTTAACTGGCACTGACATCAGCGACGCTTATGAATATTCATCCTCCCTCCCTCCAGTTCTCCCTCTCTTTGCCACTCCTAACTGGGGGGAGGGGGGATGAATATTCATAAGCGGCACTGACGTCAGTGCCAGTTAAGCGCAGAAGCCCCACCCCTGCCAGTTACAGGAAGATTTCAACAGATTGCGGGAGAACGGCGGCGCAGTTCCGGACAAGGTAGGGCTCATTTTAATCAGCATCTCCCGCACTATCCATCATTACCTGTGGATAGTGTGGGAGAAAACAAGTGACAGTTTTACTTTACATTTTTCTTACCTCCCCCTCCCTCATCATTCCCCCCTTTCCCTGCTTTTTATAGTTTTTTTATTTTCCTTACCTGGCTGCGCTTCGGCTGTCCTGCGGGCTGCGGTCAGTGAAGCAGATGAGTGACGTCCTCTCCCGGCTCCTTTGCGCGGCATCAGTGATGTCACTTTTCATTTCCTGTAGTCGTTGAACTCTGACTCGCGGTGGTTGCAGGAAATGAAAAGTGACCGCAGCCCGCAAGACAGCCGAAGCGCAGCCAGGTAAGGAAAATTAAAAAAAACTATGAAAAGCAGGGAAAAGGGGGAATGATGAGGGAGGGGAAGAAATAGCATAGGGCAGTAGTCTTAAACCTGCGGACCTCCAGATGTTGCAAAACTACAACTCGCAGCATGCCCGGACAGCCAACGGCTGGGAGCTCTAGTTTTGCAACATCTGGAGGTCCGCAGGTTGAAGACCACTGGCATAGGAGTAACATGATGGGGGGATGATGAGACAGGGTGGGGGATGATGAGACAGGGGAAAAGGATGAGGGGGGGAATGATGGGGGGCATGATGAGACAGGGGTAATGATGGGGGACATGATGAGACAGGGTGGGGGGATGATGATGGGGGACATGATGAGACAGGGGAAATGATGAGGGGGGAATGATGGGGGGCATGATGAGACAGGGTGGGGGATGATGAGACAGGGGGAAGTGATGGTGGGGGAGGCACTAAAGGCTTAATGTCTGTATGGCTAGCGGTGGTCTATGACAGGGGGAAATGATGAGACATGGGGGGTGGCGATGAGAGGGGTAAATGTGGCACAGGGACTGATAAAAGGGAAGGAATGATGTAACACTGGAGGGGACGGGACCAAAATGAGGAGCAGAAGAAAACAAAGTTGGGGGGATGATGTGGCATTTAGTCCAAGTCATTTATTTTACTTTTTTTTTTTTTTTTACTTAAATTTCTCTGTTAAAATGGGGGTGCGTGTTATACGCCAGTAGGTTTTATACGCAGATAAATACGGTATATAGCCCCGTAGATTCTATCAGCTATAA
The DNA here is from genome assembly GCF_029499605.1 of Hyla sarda. Taxonomy (NCBI): domain Eukaryota; kingdom Metazoa; phylum Chordata; class Amphibia; order Anura; family Hylidae; genus Hyla; species Hyla sarda. The sequence continues at coordinate 9,406 of NW_026610158.1, read as the reverse complement.
AATAAAATCATTTATAACTGTAATACTACTTGGGTTATCTATTATGTTTTCTGAAATGAGTGTAAATTAGGTTATGTTGGATGCACATCGAGATGTCTTAAATATAGAATGAGAGAACATCTCTATGGTGCATCTAACCCTGATGCCTAAAATCCATCCAATGTATCTAAACACTTTGCTCAGATCCATGCTGGAGATACTAAAAGTCTTATAGTTACTGGCATGGAAAGAGTCTTTAACCCTATCAGAGGAGGAGACAGACAAGCAAAGTTACTATTCAGAGATTCCTTTTGGATTCTGATGTTAAATACCTCATTCCCCAAAGGATTAAACCATAGACTGACCATAATCATGTCCTACTAGTGTACTATTATTTTAAATACAAGATTTGTTTTTCACTTTTTAGTCACGTGATTCATGTCTTCACCTGTGAATCATTCATCATTCAGTCTATGTATACCCAAACAGGGATACCTCTGGTATCTACAACTAAGGCCTGGTAGGGCGGAAATGCATCAGAACACAGGGAGACAAGCTCACCATTGCCATATCTGTTGCACATTTTACTTTACTTTTTGTATGCTGATTTTAATGGAAATGAATAAAGGAAGTTTTAACTGACTGGTGCTGTGGATTTGAATTTAGCCCCCAGCTGATTCCTGTAGCTAAGGGCTGCCATTAATAGCATGTGGTCCAGTGGAGTGGATCTCCCCTCCCTAGCGCGATTGCTGGGGAGCGATCCACTGCTGAGGTAGCCAGAGGGCTTACCTCTCCTCCTGTGGCTGATGCGACTCTGTAATTTATAGACCCTGGCTGGTCCAGGCTTTATCAATTGAGCACAGAGCACACAGATCAATGTAGTTCTATGGAACTACATTGATCTGTATGAGGAATCTAATGATTCCTCCTAAAAGTCCCCTAAGGGGACTAATGAAGTGTAAAATAAAAGTTAAATAAAAGTTTTAAAAACACCCATTAACCCCTTCCATATTAAAAGTTTAAATCACCCCCCTTTTGACAAATTTCATATTAAAAATATGTAAACATAATAAAACAAACATATGTGGTATTGCCACATTTGATATGTCTGAGCTATTAAAATAAAACATTATTAATCCCGTACAGTGAATCGCATTAATGTTAAAAAATACCAAACCCCAGAATTGCATTTTTTTTTCACATCCTACCCCAGAAAAAAATTAGGTAAAAAGCAGTCAAAAAAGTCTGATAAATACCACAATGGTACCGATAAAAACTACAGATCAGAGTGTAAAATTTTTTTCCACATAGAGCTTGGTAAACAAAAAAAAATTTAAAAGTTATATTAGTCAGAAATGCTAATTTAAAAAAAAAACTTTTTTCTAAAGTTTAGAATTTTTTTTTTAAATTAGTAAAACATGATGCAAACTATACAAATTGGTTATGGTTTTAATTGCACCGACCTACAGTATCAAGATTACATGTTAGTTTGACCGCATGGTGAATGGCGTAACTAATAAAACAAAACTCATTTGCTAAATTACTTTTTTTTTTCAATTTGACCTCACAATTTATAAATTTTTTTCTGTTTTGGAGCATATGTTAAAAAAATAAAATAAACGAAGACATTACATAGAAAAATTTGTCCCGCAAAAATGTAGCCCTTATATGGGTGTGTAGATGAAAAAATAAAAGAGCTATGGCTACAACGAAATTTGTCCCGGTCCTTAAGGGGTTAAAGGGATATTCCTGGAAAAAACTTTTTTACATATATCAACTGGCTCCAGAAAGTTAAACAGATTTGTAAATTACTTCTATTAAAAAATCTTAATCCTTTCAGTACTTATGAGCTTCTGAAGTTAAGGTTGTTCTTTTCTGTCTAAATCCTCTCTGATGACACCTGTCTCGGGAAACGCCCAGTTTAGAAGAGGTTTGCTGTGGGGATTTGCTTCTAAACTGGGCGTTTCCCGAGACAGGTGTCATCAGAGAGGATTTAGACAGAAAAGAACAACCTTAACTTCAGAAGCTCATAAGTACTGAAAGGATTAAGATTTTTTAATAGAAGTAATTTACAAATCTGTTTAACTTTCTGGAGCCAGTTGACATATAAAAAAAAAAAGTTTTTTCCTGGAATACCCCTTTAATTTTCATCAGTAACAACATATTAAACGTTTTGTGATCTGACAGTGCCCATTTAATCTTAACAATAAGTGTTTCCTTTCATGTACAAAAAGAAAGAGAAATGAAGGTAACACTATACTGAAACTTAATGTATAAGAAAGGTGCATAACTTTTCATGATGCAATATTCACCAAAATACAGTAGGTGATTGTAAAGGAGATAGACTATCTACGTTGAAGCATCTGATGCCAACCGTGTTATTATTATAGAAAGTGTCTAGTAAATGTCTTTGGAAATGTCTTGGGGGTTTTCGTGCACCTATTATCCATGTGCTAAGCTATTTTCATGGGTTAGGAGAATACATGTGCAGAATGTATTTCCCTATGGACGGCATACTGTTCCTAGGATTCCTAGCTGTAGTATGTGACAGGTGACATGGGATGTGAATCTTTTATGTATCTAGGACAACAAAGCTATTAATAAATTACTTTTTTTTTTTGTAATATGTGATGAAAAGTGTGGAAACTGTGTAAACATCAGGAAAATAGTTTTTTGTTCAATGTAGAATATAATGAAACTCATATAAGATAATTTCTAAAGATGCTCTGTCTTCAAAACTGTAAATAGTTTTAAAGGAAACATAGTCCTTTTGGGCTACTAAATTCAGATTTAAAAGGGGCTGCCAATTAAGCTAGCATAAACAGTTCTATAAATTAGCAATATGTATATATATATTTTTATATATATATATATATATATATATATACAGTGGTCCCTCAACATACGATGGTAATTCGTTCCAAACAACCCATCGTTTGTCGAATCCATCGTATGTTGAGGGATCCGTGCAATGTAAAGTATAGGCATCTGTACTCACCTGTCCCCGTCGCTCCGGACCAGGTCCTCACCGCTCCCGCTGCTGTTCCAGGGGCTCCCGATGCTCCGGTGTCTTCTTCGCGATCCTCCGGTGTCTTCCGCATCTTCTGCAGGGTCCGGGCCTTGCTTTCCGGTGACGTTATTACGCTGCTGCGCCGGCGCGGCGTGCGTAGTGACGTAATAACGACGCCGGAAAGCGAGGCCCGGACCCTGGAGAAGATGCGCAAGACACCAGAGGATCGCAAAGTGGACCTGGAGCAGCGGGGATAGGTAAGTGAACCTGCTGGGGCACATTACACTGCTATCCGACAGCAGCTTAAGCATTTTGCGCTGTCGGGTAGCAGTTGATGCGATGGCCCCGACATATAAAAGCATCGTATGTCGATGCTGACATCGACATGCGATGGCCTCTGAGAGGCCATCGTATGTCGATTTTATCATATGTCGGGGCCATCGTAGGTCGGGGGGTTACTGTATATATATACATATGTACATATTTTTTTTTTATGCTGATGATGCTTTTACTGTTTTGTGGGCACTCACATATTAATATTTATATGGTACCAACATTTTTGGCAGCGTTGTATAGAGATTGTCATTGTCACTATGATTGTTTTTCAGACCTGGTATCCTCTAGCAGTAGAAGTCCAGCTTTTCATCCTGGAGCAGGATAAACGTTGAATAGAAGAGTTTAGCACTAAGTCAAACCCCTATACACAGTAGAGTTGTCCCAAGTAGCGCTGCAGCCAGACGTGCTCTCACTCTCCTCTCTCCACATCTCTGTCCCCTCCACTGTTTGCTGCTGTCGGCACATGCGCCCCGGCCTCCTAGGGCGCGTGCGCGCCGACTTCCTCAGATTTAAAGGGCTAATGCACCATTGATTGGTGCTTGTCTGGTCCTGTGTCTATTTAACCCCACACTTCCTTCCGGTCCTTTTCTTGTGCTCACTAGCCCTAGAGAAAGCATTCCAATTGTGTGTTGTCTACAGTGTTCCAGACCTCTTGCTTTTTGACCTGACCTTGCTCCTGTGCCGCCTGCCCTCTGATCTCTTGCCTGTCCATACTACGAGTTTGCCTCATCTTAACTGTGCCACGTAACACCTCAGCAACCTGTGTGGACGAGTCGTATCAGGGGTAGCAACCCAGGTGCCGCCTGCCGCAGCAAATCCATCCCACTTTGCGGCGGGCTCTGGTGAAAACCAGCAGCACCTTAGACTATGGTACAGCCCACGCCATCATCCACACAGGTTCAGCAGTTTCACTGCTCCAATGCTCTTACAGTAAGATCCGGCCATGGATCCCACTGGGGAGCCTCTGCCTGATGTTATAGATCTTTCAAACATCATGGCTCAACAGACGCAACAGCTGAATCAGTTGTCTGTTATGATGCAACAGCTACTTTCTGTTTATCAGCAACAACAGCAGCAGCCGCAACCTGTTCCTGAGGCTCCTTCACTCCCTTCAGTTTCTTCCGGATCTAAGCTTTGTTTATCCTTGCCTATGAAGTATGAAGGAGACCCCAAGTTGTGTAGAGGTTTTGTGACCCAGTGCTTTATGCATTTGGAACTCATGGTGGATAAGTTCCCGACGGAGCGAGCTAAAGTGGTGTTTGTGGTCAGTCTGTAAAAACCCTGGCCTGGGCTACTCTTTGGGATCGTAATGATCATGTTACTTCTAACCTGCAGGCCTTTCTCTCTGAATCCTGCAATGTCTTTTTAAGAAGCTGCATGGGTTTCCTCTGCCGAGATTGCTTTACTGAACCTCCGCGAAGGGGACTTTTCTGTTGGCGATTACGTGGTTCAGTTTCGCACCTAGGCTTCTGAATTGTGCTGGAATGACGAGGCTTTGTGTGCTACATTCAAAAAAAGACATTCTGGTAGAATCAAGGACACTCTTACTGCACGAGATACTCCATCTACCCTAAGTGAACTAAACCTTTTGGTCACTCGGATTGATGTGTGTTTTGCCGAGAGGTAGGAAGAACTTCATTTGGCGAGGGAACCTGTCCGTACACAGTGATTTCCCTGTCTGGCACACGTGTTCCAACATCCTCCTTTATGGTCTATCAAAGAGGCTATGCAGGTGGATCAAACTCAGTTAACACAGCAGGAAAAAATCCGTCAACAGAGTGAGATTGTATTCCTCTATTGTGCTAGTTCGGAGCACTTTCTCAAAGATTGTTCTTTACGTCCACAGCATCCTGGAAATGCTCGCACCTAGGGGCGCGTATGAGAGGCATCCCTGGGTGTGAATACTACCTCTCCTCGTTTGACCACGCTGGTCCAAGTCTATACCTCTTCTGTGACATTTTCTTCGGGTCCATAAACATCGTCTCCCAGTGACTCGGCTTGCTAAGTGTTTGCATATCTCTTCTGTCATTCGAGAACACCTTAATTGTATGGTGCTTTTCCGCACTGATCCTCTCATCATGCAAGCAGGAGTCTTACATAAGGAGAGGATTGAGTTCTACGTGCTTCCTCAGTGAACTTCGGAGCTTCTTCTTGGTCTTCCTTGGCTTTTATGTCACACTCCATGGCTCGACTGGAAATCTGGTGAGGTCCCTCGTTAGGGACCTTTTTGCCAAAACCACTGTCTTGAGTCTACCCAGCCTTAGACGGCCCCTTTGCCTCCTTTTATGCCTAGCCTGCCTCTTCCTTATCAGAATTATTCAGATGTGTTCTGTGAAAAGCAGGCTGAGTCTCTTCCACCACATCATTCTTATGACTGTCCTATTGCCTGGGACTGCGCCTCCCCAGGGAAGAATTTTTCCTTTGTCAGTCCCAGAGATGCAAGCTATGGCTAAATATATCCAAAAGAACCTCCAAAAGGGTTTAATCTGAAAATCCCCCTCCCTTGCCAGTGCTGGATTCTTCTTTGTCGAAGAAGGATGGTTCTCTCCGCCCTTGCATAGATTACCGGGGATTTAACAAAATCACGATCAAGAATCGCTATCCCCTGCCTTTGATCTCTGAACTCTTTGCTCGTCTATGGGGTGCCAAGATTTTCTCCAAATTGGATTTGTGGGGAGTATACAATCATTCGAATACGTGAAGGAGGCAAATGGAAGACGACCTTTAATACCCGTGATGGACACTTTGAGTATCTGGTGATGCCTTTTGGCCTTTGTAACACTCCTGCTGTCTTCCAGGAATTTGTTAATGACATCTTCCTCGATTTACTTTATACATGTTTAGTGGTGTATCTTGATGATATTCTGATTTTATCGTCCAATTTGGAGAAGATTCGCTCTCATGTCCTACAGCTTCTTCAGTGTCTCAGGGATAATCTAATCATCTCTATGCCAAGCTTGAGAAATGCCTATTCAAGGGATCAAGTCTTCCATTTCTTGGTTACATTGTCTCCAACCAAGGTTTGCAGATGGAACCTGATAAGTTGTCTGTAGTTTTGGACTGGCATCGACCTACTGGCCTTCAAGCTATAAAACGCTTTTTGGGCTTTGCCAATTATCATCGTCAGTTCGTTCCACATTTTTCTTCCTTATTGGCCCTGATTGTGGCTCTCACGAAAAAGAACTGTAATCCCAAGTCTTGGTCTCCTGAAGCCGAAGAAGCCTTCTCTCATTTAAAATCTGCATTTGCCTTAGCTCCTGTCCTCTCAAGACCTGATCCTGAGAAACCCTTCTTTTTGGAGGTAGATGCTTCATCCGTAGGAGCTGGAGCCGTCTTGACTCAAAAAACCTCCAAGGGCAAAACTGTTACCTGTGGTGTTTTCTCTATCGGAGACCGGGAAATCCTTGCTATTAAGCTTGCCTTAGAAGAGTAGCGACATCTATTGGAGGGTTCTTCTCATCCAGTCAGCATCTATACGGATCCTAAGAATCTCTTATGGTCTCTTTTCTTTTCCAGGTTTAACTTCTTTATTCATTTTCGTCTGTCAGATAAGAATGTCCGAACTGATTTCCTCTCTATGTCCTCCGATGTGGTTGGGCTGGATTCCCCTCCATGGCATATTGTACCACCTGAACGTTTGATTTCTACTGCTCCAGTTGACTTCCAGCATGTTCCACCTTTGAGATCCTTTGTGCCACCTCAACTGAGGCGTAGAGTTTTAAAATTGGGACATTCTTCTTTACTGGCTGGACATTCAGGAGTACGGAAGTCCTTCCAGTAAATCTCTCTGCATTATTGGTGGCCACACCTAGAATGCAATGTCACAGATTTTGTCCATTTATGTGTTATCTGTGCTCGCGACAAGACTCCATAGCAGAGGCCTGCAGGACTCTTACATCCTTTGCCTATTCCGGAAACTCCCTGGTCTCACATTGCTATGGACTTTATCACCAATCTGCCACCTTCGTGTAACAATGCGGTCATCTGGGTGGTTGTTGATTGGTTCTCTAAGATTGCTCATTTCATTCCTTTACCTGTTCTTCCATCTGATCCTCAGCTGGCAAAACACTTTCTTCAACATATCTTTTGCTTACATGGCCTTCCTACTCATATCGTTTCGGATCGTGGTGTGCAATTTGTTTTCAAGTTCTGGCAGGCCCTCTGTTCTTGTCTAAAAATTAAGCTGGACTTTTCTTCTGCTTATCATCCCCACACCAACGCACAGGTAGAAAGAGTAAATCAAATCCTGGGAGATTATCTTTGTCATTTTGTCTTGACCCGACAGGACGATTGGGTCAAACTCTTACCCTGGGCGGAATTCTCCTACAACCACAAAGACTCTGAGTCCACGAAGATGTCTCCATTCTTTGTAGTGTACGGTCATTTTGCTCATCCTCCTCTACCTCTTCCAGCCTCTTCTTGTGTGCCAGCTGTTGATGAACAAGTTCAAGATTTCATGTCCATCTGGCAGGAGACCCGGCGTTCTTTGCTTCACGCCTCCTCACATATGAAATCTCAGGTGGATAAGAAGAGAAGGCCTCCTACAACTTTCTCTTCTGGTGACAAGGTCTGGCTCTCGTCCAAATACATCAGTTTCAGGGTTCCCAGCTACAAATTGGGCCATCAATTCCTGGGACCATTCAAAATTTTGCAAAGAATTTATCCGGTTTAATACAAACTCCATCTGCCTTTCTTCCTACGTATTCTAAATTCTTTTCACATCTCTCTTCTCAAGCCAGTCGTTATCAATCGTTTTTGAAAAAAGATATTGTTTTCACTCCCGTGTCTTGTTCTCCTGTCTTTGAAGTTAAGGAGATTCTGGTGATGAGGACCGTAAGAGGGAGATATTATTTTCTAGTGGACTGGAAGGGGTTTAGTCTGGAGAAAATGTCCTGGGACCCGGAGGAGAATATCTTGGATCATGACCTGGTATTGAAACTTTTTAAGGCCCAAAGAGGGGGAAACCTAAGGGGGGGGGGGGTACTGTCACTCTTCAGTACCTGATGCATTAAGCAAATCCATAGATTCTCAGGGTTGGTGTTAAAAGGGTACTCCGGTGGAATTTTTTTTTTTTTTTTTTTTTTATATCTGGTGCCAGATTTAAACAGATTTGTAAATTACTTCTATTTAAAAATTCTAATCCTTCCAGTTCTTATCATCTGCTGTCTGACCACAGTGCTCTCTGCTGACACCTCTGTCCATGTTAGGAACTATCCAGATTAGAAGCAAATCCCCATAGCAAACCTATCCTGCCCTGGACAGTTCCTGACACCGACAGAGGTGTCAGCAGAGAGCACTATGGTCAGTAGTGTTGAGCGGCATAGGCCATATTCGAATTCGCGAATATTCGCAAATATATGGACGAATATTCGTAATATATTCGCGAATATTCGCATATTCGTTATATTCTAGTTTTATTTTCGCATATGCGTATATTCGCGTATGCGAAAATTAACATATGTGAATATTAACATATAAAAAATTAGCATATGCGAACATTCGCATATGCGAAAATTAACATATGCTAATTTTCGCATATGCGAAGTTTCGCGCGCCAGTCTCACACAGTAGTATTACAGCCTTCTTTACACCACACAAGCTGGAAGCAGAGAGGGGTGATCACTCTGATGTGTACTGTGAAGAAAAAAAAACAAAAAAAAAAAAACGAATATTCGTAATTACGAATATATAGCGCTATATTCGCGAAATTCGCGAATTCGCGAATATGCGATATTCGCGAATAATATTCGAATTGCGAATATTCGCGAGCAACACTAATGGTCAGACAGAAAAGAACTACACAACTTCCTCAAGAAACTTTTCTCTACGTGTTTATGCAGAATACTATAAGCTTTAGCTGTACCTGTGGCCTGTTTCTGCTGACAGCTGTCAGTCATCATAGTAGTCAGTGTACTATTACTGTATATGCATTATAGTATCCTCAGTACACCTGCTGTGTAGCACCTGCTGGTGACTATATTGTCAGGATGGGGATGTCAGAGCAGGATAATTTTGCCCTCAGTGACCCACAACCTATTATCCCTTAATGATACTAGTGAATTAATCATGGACATTTCACCA
>NW_026610157.1:0-17580 GCF_029499605.1 Hyla sarda | reverse complement strand
AATGTCCCAGCAGTGTCACCTCTCCAGTCATCACCAGACCCCTCCATTACAGTATAATGTCCAGCAGTGTCACCTCTCCACTCATCACCAGACCCCTCCATTACAGTATAATGTCCAGCAGTGTCACCTCTCCAATCATCACCAGACCCCTCCATTACTGTATAATGTCCCAGCAGTGTCACCTCTCTAATCATCACCAGACCCCTCCATTACTGTATAATGTCCCAGCAGTGTCACCTCTCCAGTCATCACCAGACCCCTCCATTACTGTATAATGTCCCAGCAGTGTCAGCTCTCTAATCATCACCAGACCCCTCCATTACTGTATAATGTCCCAGCAGTGTCACCTCTCTAATCATCACCAGACCCCTCCATTACTGTATAATGTCCCAGCAGTGTCACCTCTCTAATCATCACCAGACCCCTCCATTACTGTATAATGTCCCAGCAGTGTCACCTCTCCAGTCATCACCAGACCCCTCCATTACTGTATAATGTCCCCGCAGTGTCACCTCTCCAGTCATCACCAGACCCCTCCATTACTGTATAATGTCCCCGCAGTGTCACCTCTCCAGTCATCACCAGACCCCTCCATTACTGTATAATGTCCCAGCAGTGTCACCTCTCCAGTCATCACCAGACCCCTCCATTACTGTATAATGTCCCAGCAGTGTCACCTCTCTAATCATCACCAGACCCCTCCATTACTGTATAATGTCCCAGCAGTGTCACCTCTCTAATCATCAGACCCCTCCATTACTGTATAATGTCCCAGCAGTGTCACCTCTCCAGTCATCACCAGACCCCTCCATTACTGTATAATGTCCCAGCAGTGTCACCTCTCCAGTCATCACCAGACCCCTCCATTACTGTATAATGTCCCCGCAGTGTCACCTCTCCAGTCATCACCAGACCCCTCCATTACTGTATAATGTCCCAGCAGTGTCACCTCTCCAGTCATCACCAGACCCCTCCATTACTGTATAATGTCCCCGCAGTGTCACCTCTCCAATCATCACCAGACCCTCCGTTACTGTATAATGTCCCAGCAGTGTCACCTCTCTAATCATCACCAGACCCCTCCATTACTGTATAATGTCCCAGCAGTGTCACCTCTCCAGTCATCACCAGACCCCTCCATTACTGTATAATGTCCCAGCAGTGTCACCTCTCCAGTCATCACCAGACCCCTCCATTACTGTATAATGTCCCAGCAGTGTCACCTCTCCAGTCATCACCAGACCCCTCCATTACTGTATAATGTCCAGCAGTGTCACCTCTCCAGTCATCACCAGACCCCTCCACTACTGTATAATGTCCCAGTAGTGTCACCTCTCCAGTCATCACCAGACCCCTCCATTACTGTATAATGTCCCAGCAGTGTCACCTCTCCAGTCATCATCAGACCCTCCATTACTGTATAATGTCCCAGCAGTGACACCTCTCCAGTCATCACCAGACCCCTCCATTACTGTATAATGTCCTAGCAGTGTCACCTCTCCAATCATCACCAGACCCCTCCATTACTGTATAATGTCCCAGCAGTGTCACCTCTCCAGTCATCATCAGACCCCTCCATTACTGTATAATGTCCCAGCAGTGTCACCTATCCAGTCATCACCAGACCCCTCCATTACTGTATAATGTCCCAGCAGTGTCACCTCTCCAGTCATCATCAGACCCCTCCATTACTGTATAATGTCCCAGCAGTGTCACCTCTCTAGTCATCACCAGACCCCTCCACTACATGTCCCAGCAGTGTCACCTCTCTAATAATCACCAGACCCCTCCATTACTGTATAATGTCCCAGCAGTGTCACCTCTCTAATCATCACCAGACCCCTCCATTACTGTATAATGTCCCAGCAGTGTCACCTCTCTAATCATCAGACCCCTCCATTACTGTATAATGTCCCAGCAGTGTCACCTCTCCAGTCATCATCAGACCCCTCCATTACTGTATAATGTCCCAGCAGTGTCACCTCTCCAGTCATCACCAGACCCCTCCATTACTGTATAATGTCCCAGCAGTGTCACCTCTCTAATCATCACCAGACCCCTCCATTACTGTATAATGTCCCAGCAGTGTCACCTCTCTAATCATCACCAGACCCCTCCATTACTGTATAATGTCCCAGCAGTGTCACCTATCCAGTCATCACCAGACCCCTCCATTACTGTATAATGTCCCAGCAGTGTCACCTCTCATCACCAGTTCCCTCCATTACTGTATAATGTCCCAGCAGTTTCACCTCTCCAGTCATCACCAGACCCCTCCATTACTGTATAATGTCCCAGCAGTGTCACCTCTCATCACCAGTTCCCTCCATTACTGTATAATGTCCCAGCAGTGTCACCTCTCCAGTCATCACCAGACCCCTCCATTACTGTATAATGTCCCAGCAGTGTCACCTCTCCAGTCATCACCAGACCCCTCCATTACTGTATAATGTCCCAGCAGTGTCACCTCTCTAATCATCATCACCAGACCCCTCCATTACTGTATAATGTCCCAGCAGTGTCACCTCTCTAATCATCACCACCAGACCCCTCCATTACTGTATAATGTCCCAGCAGGGTCACCTCTCCAGTCATCACCAGACCCCTCCATTACTGTATAATATCCCAGCAGTGTCACCTCTCCAGTCATCACCAGACCCCTCCATTACTGTATGATGTCCCAGCAGTGTCACCTCTCTAATCATCACCAGACCCCTCCATTACTGTATAATGTCCCAGCAGTGTCACCTCTCCAGTCATCACCAGACCCCTCCATTACTGTATAATGTCCCAGCAGTGTCACCTCTCCAGTCATCACCAGACCCCTCCATTACTGTATAATGTCCCAGCAGTGTCACCTATCCAGTCATCACCAGACCCCTCCATTACTGTATAATGTCCCAGCAGTGTCACCTCTCCAGTCATCAGACCCCTCCATTACTGTATAATGTCCCAGCAGTGTCACCTCTCCAGTCATCATCAGACCCCTCCATTACTCTATAATGTCCCAGCAGTGTCACCTCTCCAGTCATCACCAGACCACTCCAGTACAGTATAATGTCCAGCAGTGTCACCTCTCCAGTCATCACCAGACCCCTCCATTACTGTATAATGTCCCAGCAGGGTCACCTCTCCAGTCATCACCAGACCCCTCCATTACTGTATAACGTTGCAGCAGTGTCACCTCTCTAATCATCACCAGACCCCTCCTTTAATGTATAATGTCCCAGCAGTGTCACCTCTCCAGTCATCACCAGACCCCTCCATTACTGTATAATGTCCCAGCAGTGTCACCTCTCTAATCATCACCAGACCCCTCCATTACTGTATAATGTCCCAGCAGGGTCACCTCTCCAGTCATCACCAGACCCCTCCATTACTGTATAATGTCCCAGCAGTGTCACCTCTCTAATCATCACCAGACCCCTCCATTACTCTATAATGTCCCAGCAGTGTCACCTCTCCAGTCATCACCAGACCACTCCAATACTCTATAATGTCCCAGCAGTGTCACCTCTCCAGTCATCACCAGACCCCTCCATTACTGTATAATGTCCCAGCAGGGTCACCTCTCCAGTCATCACCAGACCCCTCCATTACTGTATAATGTTCCAGCAGTGTCACCTCTCCAGTCATCACCAGACCCCTCCATTACTGTATAATGTCCCAGCAGTGTCACCTCTCTAATCATCACCAGACCCCTCCATTACAGTATAATGTCCAGCAGTGTCACCTCTCCAGTTATCACCAGACTCCTCCATTACTGTATAATGTTCCAGCAGTGTCACCTCTCCAGTCATCACCAGACCCCTCCTTTACTGTATAACGTCGCAGCAGTGTCACCTCTCTAATCATCACCAGACCCCTCCTTTAATGTATAATGTCCAGCAGTGTCACCTCTCCAGTCATCAACAGACCCCTCCATTACTGTATAACGTCCCAGCAGTGTCACCTCTCTAATCATCATCACCAGACCCCTCCATTACTGTATAATGTCCCAGCAGTGTCACCTCTCTAATCATCATCACCAGACCCCTCCATTACTGTATAATGTCCCAGCAGTGTCACCTCTCTAATCATCATCACCAGACCCCTCCATTACTATATAATGTCCCAGCAGTGTCACCTCTCTAATCATCATCACCAGACCCCTCCATTACTGTATAATGTCCCAGCAGTGTCACCTCTCTAATCATCATCACCAGACCCCTCCATTACAGTATATTGTCCCAGCAGTGTCACCTCTCTAATCATCACCAGACCCCTCCATTACTCTATAATGTCCCAGCAGTGTCACCTCTCCAGTCATCACCAGACCCCTCCATTACTGTACAATGTCCCAGCAGTGTCACCTCTCTAATCATCACCAGACCCCTCCATTACTGTATAATGTCCCAGCAGTGTCACCTCTCCAGTCATCACCAGACCCCTCCATTACTGTATAACGTCCCAGCAGTGTCACCTCTCTAATCATCACCAGACCCCTCCTTTACTGTATAATGTCCCAGCAGTGTCACCTCTCCAGTCATCAACAGACCCCTCCATTACTGTATAACGTCCCAGCAGTGTCACCTCTCCAGTCATCACCAGACCACTCCAGTACAGTATAATGTCCAGCAGTGTCACCTCTCCACTCATCACCAGACCCCTCCATTACTGTATAATGTCCCAGCAGTGTCACCTCTCTAATCATCATCACCAGACCCCTCCATTACTATATAATGTCCCAGCAGTGTCACCTCTCATCACCAGACCCCTCCATTACAGTATATTGTCCCAGCAGTGTCACCTCTCTAATCATCACCAGACCCCTCCATTACTGTATAATGTCCAGCAGTGTCACCTCTCCAGTCATCACCAGGCCCCTCCATTACTGTATAATGTCCCAGCAGTGTCACCTCTCCAGTCATCACCAGACCCCTCCATTACTGTATAATGTCCCAGCAGTGTCACCTCTCCAGTCATCACCAGACCCCTCCATTACTGTATAATGTCCCAGCAGTGTCACCTCTCCAGTCATCACCAGACCCCTCCATTACAGTATAATGTCCAGCAGTGTCACCTCTCCACTCATCACCAGACCCCTCCATTACAGTATAATGTCCAGCAGTGTCACCTCTCCAGTCATCACCAGACCCCTCCATTACTGTATAATGTCCCAGCAGTGTCACCTCTCTAATCCTCACCAGACCCCTCCATTACTGTATAATGTCCCAGCAGTGTCACCTCTCCAGTCATCACCAGACCCCTCCATTACTGTATAATGTCCCAGCAGTGTCACCTCTCCACTCATCACCAGACCCCTCCATTACAGTATAATGTCCCAGCAGTGTCACCTCTCTAATCATCACCAGACCCCTCCATTACTGTATAATGTCCAGCAGTGTCACCTCTCCAGTCATCACCAGACCCCTCCATTACTGTATAATGTCCCAGCAGTGTCACCTCTCCACTCATCACCAGACCCCTCCATTACAGTATAATGTCCCAGCAGTGTCACCTCTCTAATCATCACCAGACCCCTCCATTACTGTATAATGTCCCAGGAGTGTCACCTCTCCAGTCATCACCAGACCCCTCCATTACTGTATAATGTCCCAGCAGTGTCACCTCTCTAATCATCAGACCCCTCCATTACTGTATAATGTCCCAGCAGTGTCAGCTCTCCAGTCATCACCAGACCCCTCCATTACTGTATAATGTCCCAGCAGTGTCACCTCTCCAATCATCACCAGACCCTCCGTTACTGTATAATGTCCCAGCAGTGTCACCTCTCTAATCATCACCAGACCCCTCCATTACAGTATAATGTCCCAGCAGTGTCACCTCTCCAGTCATCACCAGACCCCTCCATTACTGTATAATGTCCCCGCAGTGTCACCTCTCCAGTCATCACCAGACCCCTCCATTACTGTATAATGTCCCCGCAGTGTCACCTCTCCAGTCATCACCAGACCCCTCCATTACTGTATAATGTCCCAGCAGTGTCACCTCTCCACTCATCACCAGACCCCTCCATTACAGTATAATGTCCCAGCAGTGTCACCTCTCTAATCATCAGACCCCTCCATTACTGTATAATGTCCCAGCAGTGTCACCTCTCTAATCATCACCAGACCCCTCCATTACTGTATAATGTCCCAGCAGTGTCACCTCTCCAGTCATCACCAGACCCCTCCATTACTGTATAATGTCCCAGCAGTGTCAGCTCTCTAATCATCACCAGACCCCTCCATTACTGTATAATGTCCCAGCAGTGTCACCTCTCTAATCATCACCAGACCCCTCCATTACTGTATAATGTCCCAGCAGTGTCACCTCTCCAGTCATCACCAGACCCCTCCATTACTGTATAATGTCCCCGCAGTGTCACCTCTCCAGTCATCACCAGACCCCTCCATTACTGTATAATGTCCCCGCAGTGTCACCTCTCCAGTCATCACCAGACCCCTCCATTACTGTATAATGTCCCAGCAGTGTCACCTCTCTAATCATCACCAGACCCCTCCATTACTGTATAATGTCCCAGCAGTGTCACCTCTCTAATCATCAGACCCCTCCATTACTGTATAATGTCCCAGCAGTGTCAGCTCTCTAATCATCACCAGACCCCTCCATTACTGTATAATGTCCCAGCAGTGTCACCTCTCTAATCATCACCAGACCCCTCCATTACTGTATAATGTCCCAGCAGTGTCACCTCTCTAATCAGACCCCTCCATTACTGTATAATGTCCCAGCAGTGTCACCTCTCCAGTCATCATCAGACCCCTCCATTACTGTATAATGTCCCAGCAGTGTCACCTCTCCAGTCATCACCAGACCCCTCCATTACTGTATAATGTCCCAGCAGTGTCACCTCTCTAGTCATCACCAGACCCCTCCATTACTGTATAATGTCCCAGCAGTGTCACCTCTCCAGTCATCACCAGACCCCTCCATTACTGTATAATGTCCAGCAGTGTCACCTCTCCAGTCATCACCAGACCCCTCCATTACTGTATAATGTCCCAGCAGTGTCACCTCTCCAGTCATCACCAGACCCCTCCATTACTGTATAATGTCCCCGCAGTGTCACCTCTCCAGTCATCACCAGACCCCTCCATTACTGTATAATGTCCCAGCAGTGTCACCTCTCCAGTCATCACCAGACCCCTCCATTACTGTATAATGTCCCCGCAGTGTCACCTCTCCAATCATCACCAGACCCTCCGTTACTGTATAATGTCCCAGCAGTGTCACCTCTCTAATCATCACCAGACCCCTCCATTACTGTATAATGTCCCAGCAGTGTCACCTCTCCAGTCATCACCAGACCCCTCCATTACTGTATAATGTCCCAGCAGTGTCACCTCTCCAGTCATCACCAGACCCCTCCATTACTGTATAATGTCCCAGCAGTGTCACCTCTCCAGTCATCACCAGACCCCTCCATTACTGTATAATGTCCAGCAGTGTCACCTCTCCAGTCATCACCAGACCCCTCCACTACTGTATAATGTCCCAGTAGTGTCACCTCTCCAGTCATCACCAGACCCCTCCATTACTGTATAATGTCCCAGCAGTGTCACCTCTCCAGTCATCACCAGACCCCTCCATTACTGTATAATGTCCCAGCAGTGACACCTCTCCAGTCATCACCAGACCCCTCCATTACTGTATAATGTCCCAGCAGTGTCACCTCTCCAATCATCACCAGACCCCTCCATTACTGTATAATGTCCCAGCAGTGTCACCTCTCCAGTCATCATCAGACCCCTCCATTACTGTATAATGTCCCAGCAGTGTCACCTATCCAGTCATCACCAGACCCCTCCATTACTGTATAATGTCCCCGCAGTGTCACCTCTCCAGTCATCACCAGACCCCTCCATTACTGTATAATGTCCCCGCAGTGTCACCTCTCCAGTCATCACCAGACCCCTCCATTACTGTATAATGTCCCAGCAGTGTCACCTCTCCACTCATCACCAGACCCCTCCATTACAGTATAATGTCCCAGCAGTGTCACCTCTCTAATCATCAGACCCCTCCATTACTGTATAATGTCCCAGCAGTGTCACCTCTCCAGTCATCACCAGACCCCTCCATTACTGTATAATGTCCCAGCAGTGTCACCTCTCTAATCATCACCAGACCCCTCCATTACTGTATAATGTCCCAGCAGTGTCACCTCTCCAGTCATCACCAGACCCCTCCATTACTGTATAATGTCCCAGCAGTGTCACCTCTCCAGTCATCACCAGACCCCTCCATTACTGTATAATGTCCAGCAGTGTCACCTCTCCAGTCATCACCAGACCCCTCCACTACTGTATAATGTCCCAGTAGTGTCACCTCTCCAGTCATCACCAGACCCCTCCATTACTGTATAATGTCCCAGCAGTGTCACCTCTCCAGTCATCACCAGACCCCTCCATTACTGTATAATGTCCCAGCAGTGACACCTCTCCAGTCATCACCAGACCCCTCCATTACTGTATAATGTCCTAGCAGTGTCACCTCTCCAATCATCACCAGACCCCTCCATTACTGTATAATGTCCCAGCAGTGTCACCTCTCCAGTCATCATCAGACCCCTCCATTACTGTATAATGTCCCAGCAGTGTCACCTATCCAGTCATCACCAGACCCCTCCATTACTGTATAATGTCCCAGCAGTGTCACCTCTCCAGTCATCATCAGACCCCTCCATTACTGTATAATGTCCCAGCAGTGTCACCTCTCTAGTCATCACCAGACCCCTCCACTACATGTCCCAGCAGTGTCACCTCTCTAATAATCACCAGACCCCTCCATTACTGTATAATGTCCCAGCAGTGTCACCTCTCTAATCATCACCAGACCCCTCCATTACTGTATAATGTCCCAGCAGTGTCACCTCTCTAATCATCAGACCCCTCCATTACTGTATAATGTCCCAGCAGTGTCACCTCTCCAGTCATCATCAGACCCCTCCATTACTGTATAATGTCCCAGCAGTGTCACCTCTCCAGTCATCACCAGACCCCTCCATTACTGTATAATGTCCCAGCAGTGTCACCTCTCTAATCATCACCAGACCCCTCCATTACTGTATAATGTCCCAGCAGTGTCACCTCTCTAATCATCACCAGACCCCTCCATTACTGTATAATGTCCCAGCAGTGTCACCTATCCAGTCATCACCAGACCCCTCCATTACTGTATAATGTCCCAGCAGTTTCACCTCTCCAGTCATCACCAGACCCCTCCATTACTGTATAATGTCCCAGCAGTGTCACCTCTCATCACCAGTTCCCTCCATTACTGTATAATGTCCCAGCAGTTTCACCTCTCCAGTCATCACCAGACCCCTCCATTACTGTATAATGTCCCAGCAGTGTCACCTCTCCAGTCATCACCAGACCCCTCCATTACTGTATAATGTCCCAGCAGTGTCACCTCTCCAGTCATCACCAGACCCCTCCATTACTGTATAATGTCCCAGCAGTGTCACCTCTCTAATCATCATCACCAGACCCCTCCATTACTGTATAATGTCCCAGCAGTGTCACCTCTCTAATCATCATCACCAGACCCCTCCATTACTGTATAATGTCCCAGCAGGGTCACCTCTCCAGTCATCACCAGACCCCTCCATTACTGTATAATATCCCAGCAGTGTCACCTCTCCAGTCATCACCAGACCCCTCCATTACTGTATGATGTCCCAGCAGTGTCACCTCTCTAATCATCACCAGACCCCTCCATTACTGTATAATGTCCCAGCAGTGTCACCTCTCCAGTCATCACCAGACCCCTCCATTACTGTATAATGTCCCAGCAGTGTCACCTCTCCAGTCATCACCAGACCCCTCCATTACTGTATAATGTCCCAGCAGTGTCACCTCTCTAATCATCACCAGACCCCTCCATTACTCTATAATGTCCCAGCAGTGTCACCTCTCCAGTCATCACCAGACCACTCCAGTACAGTATAATGTCCAGCAGTGTCACCTCTCCAGTTATCACCAGACTCCTCCATTACTGTATAATGTCCCAGCAGTGTCACCTCTCTAATCATCACCAGACCCCTCCATTACTGTATAATGTCCCAGCAGGGTCACCTCTCCAGTCATCACCAGACCCCTCCATTACTGTATAATGTCCCAGCAGTGTCACCTCTCTAATCATCACCAGACCCCTCCATTACTCTATAATGTCCCAGCAGTGTCACCTCTCTAATCATCACCAGACCCCTCCATTACTGTATAATGTCCCAGCAGGGTCACCTCTCCAGTCATCACCAGACCCCTCCATTACTGTATAATGTCCCAGCAGTGTCACCTCTCTAATCATCACCAGACCCCTCCATTACTCTATAATGTCCCAGCAGTGTCACCTCTCCAGTCATCACCAGACCCCTCCATTACTGTATAATGTCCCAGCAGGGTCACCTCTCCAGTCATCACCAGACCCCTCCATTACTGTATAATGTCCCAGCAGTGTCACCTCTCTAATCATCACCAGACCCCTCCATTACAGTATAATGTCCAGCAGTGTCACCTCTCCAGTTATCACCAGACTCCTCCATTACTGTATAATGTTCCAGCAGTGTCACCTCTCCAGTCATCACCAGACCCCTCCTTTACTGTATAACGTCGCAGCAGTGTCACCTCTCTAATCATCACCAGACCCCTCCTTTAATGTATAATGTCCCAGCAGTGTCACCTCTCCAGTCATCAACAGACCCCTCCATTACTGTATAACGTCCCAGCAGTGTCACCTCTCTAATCATCATCACCAGACCCCTCCATTACTGTATAATGTCCCAGCAGTGTCACCTCTCTAATCATCATCACCAGACCCCTCCATTACTGTATAATGTCCCAGCAGTGTCACCTCTCTAATCATCATCACCAGACCCCTCCATTACTATATAATGTCCCAGCAGTGTCACCTCTCATCACCAGACCCCTCCATTACAGTATATTGTCCCAGCAGTGTCACCTCTCTAATCATCACCAGACCCCTCCATTACTCTATAATGTCCCAGCAGTGTCACCTCTCTAATCATCACCAGACCCCTCCATTACTGTATAATGTCCCAGCAGTGTCACCTCTCCAGTCATCAACAGACGCCTCCATTACTGTATAACGTCCCAGCAGTGTCACCTCTCCAGTCATCACCAGACCACTCCAGTACAGTATAATGTCCAGCAGTGTCACCTCTCCACTCATCACCAGACCCCTCCATTACTGTATAATGTCCCAGCAGTGTCACCTCTCTAATCATCATCACCAGACCCCTCCATTACTGTATAATGTCCCAGCAGTGTCACCTCTCTAATCATCATCACCAGACCCCTCCATTACTATATAATGTCCCAGCAGTGTCACCTCTCATCACCAGACCCCTCCATTACAGTATATTGTCCCAGCAGTGTCACCTCTCTAATCATCACCAGACCCCTCCATTAATGTATAATGTCCAGCAGTGTCACCTCTCCAGTCATCACCAGGCCCCTCCATTACTGTATAATGTCCCAGCAGTGTCACCTCTCCAGTCATCACCAGACCCCTCCATTACTGTATAATGTCCCAGCAGTGTCACCTCTCCAGTCATCACCAGACCCCTCCATTACTGTATAATGTCCCAGCAGTGTCACCTCTCCAGTCATCACCAGACCCCTCCATTACAGTATAATGTCCAGCAGTGTCACCTCTCTAATCATCACCAGACCCCTCCATTACTGTATAATGTCCCAGCAGTGTCACCTCTCTAATCATCACCAGACCCCTCCATTACAGTATAATGTCCCAGCAGTGTCACCTCTCTAATCATCAGACCCCTCCATTACTGTATAATGTCCCAGCAGTGTCACCTCTCTAATCATCAGACCCCTCCATTACTGTATAATGTCCCAGCAGTGTCAGCTCTCCAGTCATCACCAGACCCCTCCATTACTGTATAATGTCCCCGCAGTGTCACCTCTCCAATCATCACCAGACCCCTCCATTACTGTATAATGTCCCAGCAGTGTCACCTCTCCAGTCATCACCAGACCCCTCCATTACAGTATAATGTCCAGCAGTGTCACCTCTCCACTCATCACCAGACCCCTCCATTACAGTATAATGTCCAGCAGTGTCACCTCTCCAATCATCACCAGACCCCTCCATTACTGTATAATGTCCCAGCAGTGTCACCTCTCTAATCATCACCAGACCCCTCCATTACTGTATAATGTCCCAGCAGTGTCACCTCTCCAGTCATCACCAGACCCCTCCATTACTGTATAATGTCCCAGCAGTGTCAGCTCTCTAATCATCACCAGACCCCTCCATTACTGTATAATGTCCCAGCAGTGTCACCTCTCTAATCATCACCAGACCCCTCCATTACTGTATAATGTCCCAGCAGTGTCACCTCTCTAATCATCACCAGACCCCTCCATTACTGTATAATGTCCCAGCAGTGTCACCTCTCCAGTCATCACCAGACCCCTCCATTACTGTATAATGTCCCCGCAGTGTCACCTCTCCAGTCATCACCAGACCCCTCCATTACTGTATAATGTCCCCGCAGTGTCACCTCTCCAGTCATCACCAGACCCCTCCATTACTGTATAATGTCCCAGCAGTGTCACCTCTCCAGTCATCACCAGACCCCTCCATTACTGTATAATGTCCCAGCAGTGTCACCTCTCTAATCATCACCAGACCCCTCCATTACTGTATAATGTCCCAGCAGTGTCACCTCTCTAATCATCAGACCCCTCCATTACTGTATAATGTCCCAGCAGTGTCACCTCTCCAGTCATCACCAGACCCCTCCATTACTGTATAATGTCCCAGCAGTGTCACCTCTCCAGTCATCACCAGACCCCTCCATTACTGTATAATGTCCCCGCAGTGTCACCTCTCCAGTCATCACCAGACCCCTCCATTACTGTATAATGTCCCAGCAGTGTCACCTCTCCAGTCATCACCAGACCCCTCCATTACTGTATAATGTCCCCGCAGTGTCACCTCTCCAATCATCACCAGACCCTCCGTTACTGTATAATGTCCCAGCAGTGTCACCTCTCTAATCATCACCAGACCCCTCCATTACTGTATAATGTCCCAGCAGTGTCACCTCTCCAGTCATCACCAGACCCCTCCATTACTGTATAATGTCCCAGCAGTGTCACCTCTCCAGTCATCACCAGACCCCTCCATTACTGTATAATGTCCCAGCAGTGTCACCTCTCCAGTCATCACCAGACCCCTCCATTACTGTATAATGTCCAGCAGTGTCACCTCTCCAGTCATCACCAGACCCCTCCACTACTGTATAATGTCCCAGTAGTGTCACCTCTCCAGTCATCACCAGACCCCTCCATTACTGTATAATGTCCCAGCAGTGTCACCTCTCCAGTCATCATCAGACCCTCCATTACTGTATAATGTCCCAGCAGTGACACCTCTCCAGTCATCACCAGACCCCTCCATTACTGTATAATGTCCTAGCAGTGTCACCTCTCCAATCATCACCAGACCCCTCCATTACTGTATAATGTCCCAGCAGTGTCACCTCTCCAGTCATCATCAGACCCCTCCATTACTGTATAATGTCCCAGCAGTGTCACCTATCCAGTCATCACCAGACCCCTCCATTACTGTATAATGTCCCAGCAGTGTCACCTCTCCAGTCATCATCAGACCCCTCCATTACTGTATAATGTCCCAGCAGTGTCACCTCTCTAGTCATCACCAGACCCCTCCACTACATGTCCCAGCAGTGTCACCTCTCTAATAATCACCAGACCCCTCCATTACTGTATAATGTCCCAGCAGTGTCACCTCTCTAATCATCACCAGACCCCTCCATTACTGTATAATGTCCCAGCAGTGTCACCTCTCTAATCATCAGACCCCTCCATTACTGTATAATGTCCCAGCAGTGTCACCTCTCCAGTCATCATCAGACCCCTCCATTACTGTATAATGTCCCAGCAGTGTCACCTCTCCAGTCATCACCAGACCCCTCCATTACTGTATAATGTCCCAGCAGTGTCACCTCTCTAATCATCACCAGACCCCTCCATTACTGTATAATGTCCCAGCAGTGTCACCTCTCTAATCATCACCAGACCCCTCCATTACTGTATAATGTCCCAGCAGTGTCACCTATCCAGTCATCACCAGACCCCTCCATTACTGTATAATGTCCCAGCAGTGTCACCTCTCATCACCAGTTCCCTCCATTACTGTATAATGTCCCAGCAGTTTCACCTCTCCAGTCATCACCAGACCCCTCCATTACTGTATAATGTCCCAGCAGTGTCACCTCTCATCACCAGTTCCCTCCATTACTGTATAATGTCCCAGCAGTGTCACCTCTCCAGTCATCACCAGACCCCTCCATTACTGTATAATGTCCCAGCAGTGTCACCTCTCCAGTCATCACCAGACCCCTCCATTACTGTATAATGTCCCAGCAGTGTCACCTCTCTAATCATCATCACCAGACCCCTCCATTACTGTATAATGTCCCAGCAGTGTCACCTCTCTAATCATCACCACCAGACCCCTCCATTACTGTATAATGTCCCAGCAGGGTCACCTCTCCAGTCATCACCAGACCCCTCCATTACTGTATAATATCCCAGCAGTGTCACCTCTCCAGTCATCACCAGACCCCTCCATTACTGTATGATGTCCCAGCAGTGTCACCTCTCTAATCATCACCAGACCCCTCCATTACTGTATAATGTCCCAGCAGTGTCACCTCTCCAGTCATCACCAGACCCCTCCATTACTGTATAATGTCCCAGCAGTGTCACCTCTCCAGTCATCACCAGACCCCTCCATTACTGTATAATGTCCCAGCAGTGTCACCTATCCAGTCATCACCAGACCCCTCCATTACTGTATAATGTCCCAGCAGTGTCACCTCTCCAGTCATCAGACCCCTCCATTACTGTATAATGTCCCAGCAGTGTCACCTCTCCAGTCATCATCAGACCCCTCCATTACTCTATAATGTCCCAGCAGTGTCACCTCTCCAGTCATCACCAGACCACTCCAGTACAGTATAATGTCCAGCAGTGTCACCTCTCCAGTCATCACCAGACCCCTCCATTACTGTATAATGTCCCAGCAGGGTCACCTCTCCAGTCATCACCAGACCCCTCCATTACTGTATAACGTTGCAGCAGTGTCACCTCTCTAATCATCACCAGACCCCTCCTTTAATGTATAATGTCCCAGCAGTGTCACCTCTCCAGTCATCACCAGACCCCTCCATTACTGTATAATGTCCCAGCAGTGTCACCTCTCTAATCATCACCAGACCCCTCCATTACTGTATAATGTCCCAGCAGGGTCACCTCTCCAGTCATCACCAGACCCCTCCATTACTGTATAATGTCCCAGCAGTGTCACCTCTCTAATCATCACCAGACCCCTCCATTACTCTATAATGTCCCAGCAGTGTCACCTCTCCAGTCATCACCAGACCACTCCAATACTCTATAATGTCCCAGCAGTGTCACCTCTCCAGTCATCACCAGACCCCTCCATTACTGTATAATGTCCCAGCAGGGTCACCTCTCCAGTCATCACCAGACCCCTCCATTACTGTATAATGTTCCAGCAGTGTCACCTCTCCAGTCATCACCAGACCCCTCCATTACTGTATAATGTCCCAGCAGTGTCACCTCTCTAATCATCACCAGACCCCTCCATTACAGTATAATGTCCAGCAGTGTCACCTCTCCAGTTATCACCAGACTCCTCCATTACTGTATAATGTTCCAGCAGTGTCACCTCTCCAGTCATCACCAGACCCCTCCTTTACTGTATAACGTCGCAGCAGTGTCACCTCTCTAATCATCACCAGACCCCTCCTTTAATGTATAATGTCCAGCAGTGTCACCTCTCCAGTCATCAACAGACCCCTCCATTACTGTATAACGTCCCAGCAGTGTCACCTCTCTAATCATCATCACCAGACCCCTCCATTACTGTATAATGTCCCAGCAGTGTCACCTCTCTAATCATCATCACCAGACCCCTCCATTACTGTATAATGTCCCAGCAGTGTCACCTCTCTAATCATCATCACCAGACCCCTCCATTACTATATAATGTCCCAGCAGTGTCACCTCTCTAATCATCATCACCAGACCCCTCCATTACTGTATAATGTCCCAGCAGTGTCACCTCTCTAATCATCATCACCAGACCCCTCCATTACAGTATATTGTCCCAGCAGTGTCACCTCTCTAATCATCACCAGACCCCTCCATTACTCTATAATGTCCCAGCAGTGTCACCTCTCCAGTCATCACCAGACCCCTCCATTACTGTACAATGTCCCAGCAGTGTCACCTCTCTAATCATCACCAGACCCCTCCATTACTGTATAATGTCCCAGCAGTGTCACCTCTCCAGTCATCACCAGACCCCTCCATTACTGTATAACGTCCCAGCAGTGTCACCTCTCTAATCATCACCAGACCCCTCCTTTACTGTATAATGTCCCAGCAGTGTCACCTCTCCAGTCATCAACAGACCCCTCCATTACTGTATAACGTCCCAGCAGTGTCACCTCTCCAGTCATCACCAGACCACTCCAGTACAGTATAATGTCCAGCAGTGTCACCTCTCCACTCATCACCAGACCCCTCCATTACTGTATAATGTCCCAGCAGTGTCACCTCTCTAATCATCATCACCAGACCCCTCCATTACTATATAATGTCCCAGCAGTGTCACCTCTCATCACCAGACCCCTCCATTACAGTATATTGTCCCAGCAGTGTCACCTCTCTAATCATCACCAGACCCCTCCATTACTGTATAATGTCCAGCAGTGTCACCTCTCCAGTCATCACCAGGCCCCTCCATTACTGTATAATGTCCCAGCAGTGTCACCTCTCCAGTCATCACCAGACCCCTCCATTACTGTATAATGTCCCAGCAGTGTCACCTCTCCAGTCATCACCAGACCCCTCCATTACTGTATAATGTCCCAGCAGTGTCACCTCTCCAGTCATCACCAGACCCCTCCATTACAGTATAATGTCCAGCAGTGTCACCTCTCCACTCATCACCAGACCCCTCCATTACAGTATAATGTCCAGCAGTGTCACCTCTCCAGTCATCACCAGACCCCTCCATTACTGTATAATGTCCCAGCAGTGTCACCTCTCTAATCCTCACCAGACCCCTCCATTACTGTATAATGTCCCAGCAGTGTCACCTCTCCAGTCATCACCAGACCCCTCCATTACTGTATAATGTCCCAGCAGTGTCACCTCTCCACTCATCACCAGACCCCTCCATTACAGTATAATGTCCCAGCAGTGTCACCTCTCTAATCATCACCAGACCCCTCCATTACTGTATAATGTCCAGCAGTGTCACCTCTCCAGTCATCACCAGACCCCTCCATTACTGTATAATGTCCCAGCAGTGTCACCTCTCCAGTCATCACCAGACCCCTCCATTACTGTATAATGTCCCAGCAGTGTCACCTCTCCAATCATCACCAGACCCTCCGTTACTGTATAATGTCCCAGCAGTGTCACCTCTCTAATCATCACCAGACCCCTCCATTACTGTATA
>NW_026610156.1:0-17586 GCF_029499605.1 Hyla sarda | reverse complement strand
GTTTGGTGATGTCGTCTATTATGGCCTTCATAGAAGCAACAGGAGATTGTTGCATCCATCTAGAACCCTCAGAACTACAGTGCTATGATGTCACTCACTTCCACAGGCCTTGCAGAGTGTAAACAACAACAACCCAGCTTTGTTGTGTATGTAACCATAGGGATTTGTGATGTCACCTAGAACCTTCACAGCAGCGACAGCTTTATGAGGAGCATCAGCACTGCTCTGCCTGAGCAGAACCATCACCGCCATAGGTTGTCAAATAACCCGGATTTAACCCACACAGGTAAGTCCAATGGGGTGCAGGCATGTCCTCTATGCTTACAGCTTCCCGTGGGTGTTGGTTTGATACCGTTTGGGGACAGCCAAGGAGGCATCTGCAGGCAACAAAGGTAGGTGTGTGCTTGTGTGTGTGTTTCCTATGCAGATCCTAAGCCCAGTGTCACATGCAAGTAGGAGGAGTAAGAAGGGTTCCTGGCAAATCCGGGTTATGGATTGCATTTAAAAAGGCCCCGTGGGAGTGCAATGGGCCCCTGTCTTGCTGCTTAGCAATAATGGTATGGGTTTAGGTTCTGCTGTGTGTACTGGTGGTTGACTGCCCCCCAGCCCAGAGTGTGCATGGAAAATTGTCTGGCAGCCTCCCTGACAGCAAGCAGTGATAGTGCCCATGAAGGGCACCTTGTTGGGCCCGCCCCTTTCACGGTTATCGCTTCTCGGCCTTTTGGCTAAGATCAAGTGTAGTATCTGTTCTTATCAGTTTAATATCTGATACGTCCCCTATCTGGGGACCATATATTAAATGGATTTTTGAGAACGGGGGCCGATTTCGAAGCTTGCTTCCGTCGCCCTATGCATTGACCCGATATGGCAGTATCTTCGGGTACAGTGCACCACCCCCTTACAGGGTTAAAAAGAAAGATTCCTACTTTCATTGCTACCTGCTTGCTGGCTAGCCAGCTAGCCAGCCCTGTGGGCCTTGCTGCTGCTGCAGCCAAAAAACAAAAGGTGGTGCTGCTGCTGCTTCTGCTGCTTCTGCTTCTGCTTGTGTCTGGCCGCTGTTGGAGCGTCCAGACACAGGACTTCTGCTGCTGCTGACTAAATGGCCTCCTTAATTGGATCATTTGAGTAGCCAGCACACCTGTGCAGGTAGGGCATGACATGATAGGCAGCTGCCTTGATAGCGGGTGGGTGCTGAATGTTCCTAATTGACAAAATAAGATTAATGCTTATGAAGAAATATAAAATCTCATCCCTTCCCCAATATCGCGCCACACCCCTACCCCTTAATTCCCTGGTTGAACTTGATGGACATATGTCTTTTTTCGACCGTACTAACTATGTAACTATGTAACATAACATGGGGGGGGGGGGGGTCTCCTGGCTGTTCACACAGGTGTGTCATTGCTGTACATTGACCATGCATTGCTTCTGTGGTATTGCAAAGGCAAAGACAAATGCTTCCAGCCATCCATTGCACTAATGGATTGGTCATCAGCTGGCTGTCTATGTCCCGCATCAATATAGACCAAAGTACAGAGGGTTAGGCTATGCTATTGTGCACCTACCTGATGCATCAGAAGGTGCGAGGCCCTTGCTAAATTCTGTGCACAGACTTTGAGATCTATACTTTAGACTGTATCTAAACCTGCTCCAACATGGACTGACATTCTGGCCTACTTTCAGCCGATGCGACTTGTCTGTCGCTGAACAGTCGCTTTTTATGTATTCAGCACCTATGTATAATGTTGTAAAAATGCTCTAGAAGCTAAAGTCGCAGAAATGTCACACATATTTGGCCTGCAACTTTCTGTGCGACAAATTCAGACAGGAAAAATCAGTATAAATCCTTAGAAAATTATCCCCCAGTGTCTCCATCTGCTGGCGGTATTGAATAAGCATTGCTGCACTGATGGGGTATGCATTAGACGAAAAAAAAGAAGAAAAAGAAGAATAATACGCCCAGAAAAGAGGCGAAAAGGAGAAAAACGTAAAAAAACGTGAAAAAAAAGTAAGAGGAAGAGAAGGGAAAAAAAGGTGGAAATGGGTTTAAAAGTGATTTCGGCGGAGAATATATATATATATATATATATATATATATATATATATATATATACGCGCACACACACACATATATATAAACGTATTCTCCGTTGAGATATTGCAGCCGCTGCTGTGTCCAGGCCCAGGAGCCTTAGCACTGTGCTGTGATGTCACTCAATACCACTGACATCACTAGGTGTAAACAACATCTCTCCTTTGCTGTGTATGTGACTATGGAGCTGTTTGGTGATGTCGTCTATTATGGCCTTCATAGAAGCAACAGGAGATTGTTGCATCCATCTAGAACCCTCAGAACTACAGTGCTATGATGTCACTCACTTCCACAGGCCTTGCAGAGTGTAAACAACAACAACCCAGCTTTGTTGTGTATGTAACCATAGGGATTTGTGATGTCACCTAGAACCTTCACAGCAGCGACAGCTTTATGAGGAGCATCAGCACTGCTCTGCCTGAGCAGAACCATCACCGCCATAGGTTGTCAAATAACCCGGATTTAACCCACACAGGTAAGTCCAATGGGGTGCAGGCATGTCCTCTATGCTTACAGCTTCCCGTGGGTGTTGGTTTGATACCGTTTGGGGACAGCCAAGGAGGCATCTGCAGGCAACAAAGGTAGGTGTGTGCTTGTGTGTGTGTTTCCTATGCAGATCCTAAGCCCAGTGTCACATGCAAGTAGGAGGAGTAAGAAGGGTTCCTGGCAAATCCGGGTTATGGATTGCATTTAAAAAGGCCCCGTGGGAGTGCAATGGGCCCCTGTCTTGCTGCTTAGCAATAATGGTATGGGTTTAGGTTCTGCTGTGTGTACTGGTGGTTGACTGCCCCCCAGCCCAGAGTGTGCATGGAAAATTGTCTGGCAGCCTCCCTGACAGCAAGCAGTGATAGTGCCCATGAAGGGCACCTTGTTGGGCCCGCCCCTTTCACGGTTATCGCTTCTCGGCCTTTTGGCTAAGATCAAGTGTAGTATCTGTTCTTATCAGTTTAATATCTGATACGTCCCCTATCTGGGGACCATATATTAAATGGATTTTTGAGAACGGGGGCCGATTTCGAAGCTTGCTTCCGTCGCCCTATGCATTGACCCGATATGGCAGTATCTTCGGGTACAGTGCACCACCCCCTTACAGGGTTAAAAAGAAAGATTCCTACTTTCATTGCTACCTGCTTGCTGGCTAGCCAGCTAGCCAGCCCTGTGGGCCTTGCTGCTGCTGCAGCCAAAAAACAAAAGGTGGTGCTGCTGCTGCTTCTGCTGCTTCTGCTTCTGCTTGTGTCTGGCCGCTGTTGGAGCGTCCAGGCACAGGACTTCTGCTGCTGCTGACTAAATGGCCTCCTTAATTGGATCATTTGAGTAGCCAGCACACCTGTGCAGGTAGGGCATGACATGATAGGCAGCTGCCTTGATAGCGGGTGGGTGCTGAATGTTCCTAATTGACAAAATAAGATTAATGCTTATGAAGAAATATAAAATCTCATCCCTTCCCCAATATCGCGCCACACCCCTACCCCTTAATTCCCTGGTTGAACTTGATGGACATATGTCTTTTTTCGACCGTACTAACTATGTAACTATGTAACATAACATGGGGGGGGGTCTCCTGGCTGTTCACACAGGTGTGTCATTGCTGTACATTGACCATGCATTGCTTCTGTGGTATTGCAAAGGCAAAGACAAATGCTTCCAGCCATCCATTGCACTAATGGATTGGTCATCAGCTGGCTGTCTATGTCCCGCATCAATATAGACCAAAGTACAGAGGGTTAGGCTATGCTATTGTGCACCTACCTGATGCATCAGAAGGTGCGAGGCCCTTGCTAAATTCTGTGCACAGACTTTGAGATCTATACTTTAGACTGTATCTAAACCTGCTCCAACATGGACTGACATTCTGGCCTACTTTCAGCCGATGCGACTTGTCTGTCGCTGAACAGTCGCTTTTTATGTATTCAGCACCTATGTATAATGTTGTAAAAATGCTCTAGAAGCTAAAGTCGCAGAAATGTCACACATATTTGGCCTGCAACTTTCTGTGCGACAAATTCAGACAGGAAAAATCAGTATAAATCCTTAGAAAATTATCCCCCAGTGTCTCCATCTGCTGGCGGTATTGAATAAGCATTGCTGCACTGATGGGGTATGCATTAGACGAAAAAAAAGAAGAAAAAGAAGAATAATACGCCCAGAAAAGAGGCGAAAAGGAGAAAAACGTAAAAAAACGTGAAAAAAAAGTAAGAGGAAGAGAAGGGAAAAAAAGGTGGAAATGGGTTTAAAAGTGATTTCGGCGGAGAAATATATATATATATATATATATATATATATATATATATATATATATACGCGCACACACACACATATATATAAACGTATTCTCCGTTGAGATATTGCAGCCGCTGCTGTGTCCAGGCCCAGGAGCCTTAGCACTGTGCTGTGATGTCACTCAATAACACTGACATCACTAGGTGTAAACAACATCTCTCCTTTGCTGTGTATGTGACTATGGAGCTGTTTGGTGATGTCGTCTATTATGGCCTTCATAGAAGCAACAGGAGATTGTTGCATCCATCTAGAACCCTCAGAACTACAGTGCTATGATGTCACTCACTTCCACAGGCCTTGCAGAGTGTAAACAACAACAACCCAGCTTTGTTGTGTATGTAACCATAGGGATTTGTGATGTCACCTAGAACCTTCACAGCAGCGACAGCTTTATGAGGAGCATCAGCACTGCTCTGCCTGAGCAGAACCATCACCGCCATAGGTTGTCAAATAACCCGGATTTAACCCACACAGGTAAGTCCAATGGGGTGCAGGCATGTCCTCTATGCTTACAGCTTCCCGTGGGTGTTGGTTTGATACCGTTTGGGGACAGCCAAGGAGGCATCTGCAGGCAACAAAGGTAGGTGTGTGCTTGTGTGTGTGTTTCCTATGCAGATCCTAAGCCCAGTGTCACATGCAAGTAGGAGGAGTAAGAAGGGTTCCTGGCAAATCCGGGTTATGGATTGCATTTAAAAAGGCCCCGTGGGAGTGCAATGGGCCCCTGTCTTGCTGCTTAGCAATAATGGTATGGGTTTAGGTTCTGCTGTGTGTACTGGTGGTTGACTGCCCCCCAGCCCAGAGTGTGCATGGAAAATTGTCTGGCAGCCTCCCTGACAGCAAGCAGTGATAGTGCCCATGAAGGGCACCTTGTTGGGCCCGCCCCTTTCACGGTTATCGCTTCTCGGCCTTTTGGCTAAGATCAAGTGTAGTATCTGTTCTTATCAGTTTAATATCTGATACGTCCCCTATCTGGGGACCATATATTAAATGGATTTTTGAGAACGGGGGCCGATTTCGAAGCTTGCTTCCGTCGCCCTATGCATTGACCCGATATGGCAGTATCTTCGGGTACAGTGCACCACCCCCTTACAGGGTTAAAAAGAAAGATTCCTACTTTCATTGCTACCTGCTTGCTGGCTAGCCAGCTAGCCAGCCCTGTGGGCCTTGCTGCTGCTGCAGCCAAAAAACAAAAGGTGGTGCTGCTGCTGCTTCTGCTGCTTCTGCTTCTGCTTGTGTCTGGCCGCTGTTGGAGCGTCCAGGCACAGGACTTCTGCTGCTGCTGACTAAATGGCCTCCTTAATTGGATCATTTGAGTAGCCAGCACACCTGTGCAGGTAGGGCATGACATGATAGGCAGCTGCCTTGATAGCGGGTGGGTGCTGAATGTTCCTAATTGACAAAATAAGATTAATGCTTATGAAGAAATATAAAATCTCATCCCTTCCCCAATATCGCGCCACACCCCTACCCCTTAATTCCCTGGTTGAACTTGATGGACATATGTCTTTTTTCGACCGTACTAACTATGTAACTATGTAACATAACATGGGGGGGGGGGGGGTCTCCTGGCTGTTCACACAGGTGTGTCATTGCTGTACATTGACCATGCATTGCTTCTGTGGTATTGCAAAGGCAAAGACAAATGCTTCCAGCCATCCATTGCACTAATGGATTGGTCATCAGCTGGCTGTCTATGTCCCGCATCAATATAGACCAAAGTACAGAGGGTTAGGCTATGCTATTGTGCACCTACCTGATGCATCAGAAGGTGCGAGGCCCTTGCTAAATTCTGTGCACAGACTTTGAGATCTATACTTTAGACTGTATCTAAACCTGCTCCAACATGGACTGACATTCTGGCCTACTTTCAGCCGATGCGACTTGTCTGTCGCTGAACAGTCGCTTTTTATGTATTCAGCACCTATGTATAATGTTGTAAAAATGCTCTAGAAGCTAAAGTCGCAGAAATGTCACACATATTTGGCCTGCAACTTTCTGTGCGACAAATTCAGACAGGAAAAATCAGTATAAATCCTTAGAAAATTATCCCCCATTGTCTCCATCTGCTGGCGGTATTGAATAAGCATTGCTGCACTGATGGGGTATGCATTAGACGAAAAAAAAGAAGAAAAAGAAGAATAATACGCCCAGAAAAGAGGCGAAAAGGAGAAAAACGTAAAAAAACGTGAAAAAAAAGTAAGAGGAAGAGAAGGGAAAAAAAGGTGGAAATGGGTTTAAAAGTGATTTCGGCGGAGAAATATATATATATATATATATATATATATATATATATATATACGCGCACACACACACATATATATAAACGTATTCTCCGTTGAGATATTGCAGCCGCTGCTGTGTCCAGGCCCAGGAGCCTTAGCACTGTGCTGTGATGTCACTCAATACCACTGACATCACTAGGTGTAAACAACATCTCTCCTTTGCTGTGTATGTGACTATGGAGCTGTTTGGTGATGTCGTCTATTATGGCCTTCATAGAAGCAACAGGAGATTGTTGCATCCATCTAGAACCCTCAGAACTACAGTGCTATGATGTCACTCACTTCCACAGGCCTTGCAGAGTGTAAACAACAACAACCCAGCTTTGTTGTGTATGTAACCATAGGGATTTGTGATGTCACCTAGAACCTTCACAGCAGCGACAGCTTTATGAGGAGCATCAGCACTGCTCTGCCTGAGCAGAACCATCACCGCCATAGGTTGTCAAATAACCCGGATTTAACCCACACAGGTAAGTCCAATGGGGTGCAGGCATGTCCTCTATGCTTACAGCTTCCCGTGGGTGTTGGTTTGATACCGTTTGGGGACAGCCAAGGAGGCATCTGCAGGCAACAAAGGTAGGTGTGTGCTTGTGTGTGTGTTTCCTATGCAGATCCTAAGCCCAGTGTCACATGCAAGTAGGAGGAGTAAGAAGGGTTCCTGGCAAATCCGGGTTATGGATTGCATTTAAAAAGGCCCCGTGGGAGTGCAATGGGCCCCTGTCTTGCTGCTTAGCAATAATGGTATGGGTTTAGGTTCTGCTGTGTGTACTGGTGGTTGACTGCCCCCCAGCCCAGAGTGTGCATGGAAAATTGTCTGGCAGCCTCCCTGACAGCAAGCAGTGATAGTGCCCATGAAGGGCACCTTGTTGGGCCCGCCCCTTTCACGGTTATCGCTTCTCGGCCTTTTGGCTAAGATCAAGTGTAGTATCTGTTCTTATCAGTTTAATATCTGATACGTCCCCTATCTGGGGACCATATATTAAATGGATTTTTGAGAACGGGGGCCGATTTCGAAGCTTGCTTCCGTCGCCCTATGCATTGACCCGATATGGCAGTATCTTCGGGTACAGTGCACCACCCCCTTACAGGGTTAAAAAGAAAGATTCCTACTTTCATTGCTACCTGCTTGCTGGCTAGCCAGCTAGCCAGCCCTGTGGGCCTTGCTGCTGCTGCAGCCAAAAAACAAAAGGTGGTGCTGCTGCTGCTTCTGCTGCTTCTGCTTCTGCTTGTGTCTGGCCGCTGTTGGAGCGTCCAGGCACAGGACTTCTGCTGCTGCTGACTAAATGGCCTCCTTAATTGGATCATTTGAGTAGCCAGCACACCTGTGCAGGTAGGGCATGACATGATAGGCAGCTGCCTTGATAGCGGGTGGGTGCTGAATGTTCCTAATTGACAAAATAAGATTAATGCTTATGAAGAAATATAAAATCTCATCCCTTCCCCAATATCGCGCCACACCCCTACCCCTTAATTCCCTGGTTGAACTTGATGGACATATGTCTTTTTTCGACCGTACTAACTATCTAACTATGTAACATAACATGGGGGGGGGGGGGGGTCTCCTGGCTGTTCACACAGGTGTGTCATTGCTGTACATTGACCATGCATTGCTTCTGTGGTATTGCAAAGGCAAAGACAAATGCTTCCAGCCATCCATTGCACTAATGGATTGGTCATCAGCTGGCTGTCTATGTCCCGCATCAATATAGACCAAAGTACAGAGGGTTAGGCTATGCTATTGTGCACCTACCTGATGCATCAGAAGGTGCGAGGCCCTTGCTAAATTCTGTGCACAGACTTTGAGATCTATACTTTAGACTGTATCTAAACCTGCTCCAACATGGACTGACATTCTGGCCTACTTTCAGCCGATGCGACTTGTCTGTCGCTGAACAGTCGCTTTTTATGTATTCAGCACCTATGTATAATGTTGTAAAAATGCTCTAGAAGCTAAAGTCGCAGAAATGTCACACATATTTGGCCTGCAACTTTCTGTGCGACAAATTCAGACAGGAAAAATCAGTATAAATCCTTAGAAAATTATCCCCCAGTGTCTCCATCTGCTGGCGGTATTGAATAAGCATTGCTGCACTGATGGGGTATGCATTAGACGAAAAAAAAGAAGAAAAAGAAGAATAATACGCCCAGAAAAGAGGCGAAAAGGAGAAAAACGTAAAAAAACGTGAAAAAAAAGTAAGAGGAAGAGAAGGGAAAAAAAGGTGGAAATGGGTTTAAAAGTGATTTCGGCGGAGAAATATATATATATATATATATATATATATATATATATATATACGCGCACACACACACATATATATAAACGTATTCTCCGTTGAGATATTGCAGCCGCTGCTGTGTCCAGGCCCAGGAGCCTTAGCACTGTGCTGTGATGTCACTCAATACCACTGACATCACTAGGTGTAAACAACATCTCTCCTTTGCTGTGTATGTGACTATGGAGCTGTTTGGTGATGTCGTCTATTATGGCCTTCATAGAAGCAACAGGAGATTGTTGCATCCATCTAGAACCCTCAGAACTACAGTGCTATGATGTCACTCACTTCCACAGGCCTTGCAGAGTGTAAACAACAACAACCCAGCTTTGTTGTGTATGTAACCATAGGGATTTGTGATGTCACCTAGAACCTTCACAGCAGCGACAGCTTTATGAGGAGCATCAGCACTGCTCTGCCTGAGCAGAACCATCACCGCCATAGGTTATCAAATAACCCGGATTTAACCCACACAGGTAAGTCCAATGGGGTGCAGGCATGTCCTCTATGCTTACAGCTTCCCGTGGGTGTTGGTTTGATACCGTTTGGGGACAGCCAAGGAGGCATCTGCAGGCAACAAAGGTAGGTGTGTGCTTGTGTGTGTGTTTCCTATGCAGATCCTAAGCCCAGTGTCACATGCAAGTAGGAGGAGTAAGAAGGGTTCCTGGCAAATCCGGGTTATGGATTGCATTTAAAAAGGCCCCGTGGGAGTGCAATGGGCCCCTGTCTTGCTGCTTAGCAATAATGGTATGGGTTTAGGTTCTGCTGTGTTTACTGGTGGTTGACTGCCCCCCAGCCCAGAGTGTGCATGGAAAATTGTCTGGCAGCCTCCCTGACAGCAAGCAGTGATAGTGCCCATGAAGGGCACCTTGTTGGGCCCGCCCCTTTCACGGTTATCGCTTCTCGGCCTTTTGGCTAAGATCAAGTGTAGTATCTGTTCTTATCAGTTTAATATCTGATACGTCCCCTATCTGGGGACCATATATTAAATGGATTTTTGAGAACGGGGGCCGATTTCGAAGCTTGCTTCCGTCGCCCTATGCATTGACCCGATATGGCAGTATCTTCGGGTACAGTGCACCACCCCCTTACAGGGTTAAAAAGAAAGATTCCTACTTTCATTGCTACCTGCTTGCTGGCTAGCCAGCTAGCCAGCCCTGTGGGCCTTGCTGCTGCTGCAGCCAAAAAACAAAAGGTGGTGCTGCTGCTGCTTCTGCTGCTTCTGCTTCTGCTTGTGTCTGGCCGCTGTTGGAGCGTCCAGGCACAGGACTTCTGCTGCTGCTGACTAAATGGCCTCCTTAATTGGATCATTTGAGTAGCCAGCACACCTGTGCAGGTAGGGCATGACATGATAGGCAGCTGCCTTGATAGCGGGTGGGTGCTGAATGTTCCTAATTGACAAAATAAGATTAATGCTTATGAAGAAATATAAAATCTCATCCCTTCCCCAATATCGCGCCACACCCCTACCCCTTAATTCCCTGGTTGAACTTGATGGACATATGTCTTTTTTCGACCGTACTAACTATGTAACTATGTAACATAACATGGGGGGGGGGGGGGGTCTCCTGGCTGTTCACACAGGTGTGTCATTGCTGTACATTGACCATGCATTGCTTCTGTGGTATTGCAAAGGCAAAGACAAATGCTTCCAGCCATCCATTGCACTAATGGATTGGTCATCAGCTGGCTGTCTATGTCCCGCATCAATATAGACCAAAGTACAGAGGGTTAGGCTATGCTATTGTGCACCTACCTGATGCATCAGAAGGTGCGAGGCCCTTGCTAAATTCTGTGCACAGACTTTGAGATCTATACTTTAGACTGTATCTAAACCTGCTCCAACATGGACTGACATTCTGGCCTACTTTCAGCCGATGCGACTTGTCTGTCGCTGAACAGTCGCTTTTTATGTATTCAGCACCTATGTATAATGTTGTAAAAATGCTCTAGAAGCTAAAGTCGCAGAAATGTCACACATATTTGGCCTGCAACTTTCTGTGCGACAAATTCAGACAGGAAAAATCAGTATAAATCCTTAGAAAATTATCCCCCAGTGTCTCCATCTGCTGGCGGTATTGAATAAGCATTGCTGCACTGATGGGGTATGCATTAGACGAAAAAAAAGAAGAAAAAGAAGAATAATACGCCCAGAAAAGAGGCGAAAAGGAGAAAAACGTAAAAAAACGTGAAAAAAAAGTAAGAGGAAGAGAAGGGAAAAAAAGGTGGAAATGGGTTTAAAAGTGATTTCGGCGGAGAAATATATATATATATATATATATATATATATATATATATATATACGCGCACACACACACATATATATAAACGTATTCTCCGTTGAGATATTGCAGCCGCTGCTGTGTCCAGGCCCAGGAGCCTTAGCACTGTGCTGTGATGTCACTCAATACCACTGACATCACTAGGTGTAAACAACATCTCTCCTTTGCTGTGTATGTGACTATGGAGCTGTTTGGTGATGTCGTCTATTACGGCCTTCATAGAAGCAACAGGAGATTGTTGCATCCATCTAGAACCCTCAGAACTACAGTGCTATGATGTCACTCACTTCCACAGGCCTTGCAGAGTGTAAACAACAACAACCCAGCTTTGTTGTGTATGTAACCATAGGGATTTGTGATGTCACCTAGAACCTTCACAGCAGCGACAGCTTTATGAGGAGCATCAGCACTGCTCTGCCTGAGCAGAACCATCACCGCCATAGGTTGTCAAATAACCCGGATTTAACCCACACAGGTAAGTCCAATGGGGTGCAGGCATGTCCTCTATGCTTACAGCTTCCCGTGGGTGTTGGTTTGATACCGTTTGGGGACAGCCAAGGAGGCATCTGCAGGCAACAAAGGTAGGTGTGTGCTTGTGTGTGTGTTTCCTATGCAGATCCTAAGCCCAGTGTCACATGCAAGTAGGAGGAGTAAGAAGGGTTCCTGGCAAATCCGGGTTATGGATTGCATTTAAAAAGGCCCCGTGGGAGTGCAATGGGCCCCTGTCTTGCTGCTTAGCAATAATGGTATGGGTTTAGGTTCTGCTGTGTGTACTGGTGGTTGACTGCCCCCCAGCCCAGAGTGTGCATGGAAAATTGTCTGGCAGCCTCCCTGACAGCAAGCAGTGATAGTGCCCATGAAGGGCACCTTGTTGGGCCCGCCCCTTTCACGGTTATCGCTTCTCGGCCTTTTGGCTAAGATCAAGTGTAGTATCTGTTCTTATCAGTTTAATATCTGATACGTCCCCTATCTGGGGACCATATATTAAATGGATTTTTGAGAACGGGGGCCGATTTCGAAGCTTGCTTCCGTCGCCCTATGCATTGACCCGATATGGCAGTATCTTCGGGTACAGTGCACCACCCCCTTACAGGGTTAAAAAGAAAGATTCCTACTTTCATTGCTACCTGCTTGCTGGCTAGCCAGCTAGCCAGCCCTGTGGGCCTTGCTGCTGCTGCAGCCAAAAAACAAAAGGTGGTGCTGCTGCTGCTTCTGCTGCTTCTGCTTCTGCTTGTGTCTGGCCGCTGTTGGAGCGTCCAGGCACAGGACTTCTGCTGCTGCTGACTAAATGGCCTCCTTAATTGGATCATTTGAGTAGCCAGCACACCTGTGCAGGTAGGGCATGACATGATAGGCAGCTGCCTTGATAGCGGGTGGGTGCTGAATGTTCCTAATTGACAAAATAAGATTAATGCTTATGAAGAAATATAAAATCTCATCCCTTCCCCAATATCGCGCCACACCCCTACCCCTTAATTCCCTGGTTGAACTTGATGGACATATGTCTTTTTTCGACCGTACTAACTATGTAACTATGTAACATAACATGGGGGGGGGGGGGGGGGGTCTCCTGGCTGTTCACACAGGTGTGTCATTGCTGTACATTGACCATGCATTGCTTCTGTGGTATTGCAAAGGCAAAGACAAATGCTTCCAGCCATCCATTGCACTAATGGATTGGTCATCAGCTGGCTGTCTATGTCCCGCATCAATATAGACCAAAGTACAGAGGGTTAGGCTATGCTATTGTGCACCTACCTGATGCATCAGAAGGTGCGAGGCCCTTGCTAAATTCTGTGCACAGACTTTGAGATCTATACTTTAGACTGTATCTAAACCTGCTCCAACATGGACTGACATTCTGGCCTACTTTCAGCCGATGCGACTTGTCTGTCGCTGAACAGTCGCTTTTTATGTATTCAGCACCTATGTATAATGTTGTAAAAATGCTCTAGAAGCTAAAGTCGCAGAAATGTCACACATATTTGGCCTGCAACTTTCTGTGCGACAAATTCAGACAGGAAAAATCAGTATAAATCCTTAGAAAATTATCCCCCAGTGTCTCCATCTGCTGGCGGTATTGAATAAGCATTGCTGCACTGATGGGGTATGCATTAGACGAAAAAAAAGAAGAAAAAGAAGAATAATACGCCCAGAAAAGAGGCGAAAAGGAGAAAAACGTAAAAAAACGTGAAAAAAAAGTAAGAGGAAGAGAAGGGAAAAAAAGGTGGAAATGGGTTTAAAAGTGATTTCGGCGGAGAAATATATATATATATATATATATATATATATATATATATATATATATACGCGCACACACACACACATATATATAAACGTATTCTCCGTTGAGATATTGCAGCCGCTGCTGTGTCCAGGCCCAGGAGCCTTAGCACTGTGCTGTGATGTCACTCAATACCACTGACATCACTAGGTGTAAACAACATCTCTCCTTTGCTGTGTATGTGACTATGGAGCTGTTTGGTGATGTCGTCTATTATGGCCTTCATAGAAGCAACAGGAGATTGTTGCATCCATCTAGAACCCTCAGAACTACAGTGCTATGATGTCACTCACTTCCACAGGCCTTGCAGAGTGTAAACAACAACAACCCAGCTTTGTTGTGTATGTAACCATAGGGATTTGTGATGTCACCTAGAACCTTCACAGCAGCGACAGCTTTATGAGGAGCATCAGCACTGCTCTGCCTGAGCAGAACCATCACCGCCATAGGTTGTCAAATAACCCGGATTTAACCCACACAGGTAAGTCCAATGGGGTGCAGGCATGTCCTCTATGCTTACAGCTTCCCGTGGGTGTTGGTTTGATACCGTTTGGGGACAGCCAAGGAGGCATCTGCAGGCAACAAAGGTAGGTGTGTGCTTGTGTGTGTGTTTCCTATGCAGATCCTAAGCCCAGTGTCACATGCAAGTAGGAGGAGTAAGAAGGGTTCCTGGCAAATCCGGGTTATGGATTGCATTTAAAAAGGCCCCGTGGGAGTGCAATGGGCCCCTGTCTTGCTGCTTAGCAATAATGGTATGGGTTTAGGTTCTGCTGTGTGTACTGGTGGTTGACTGCCCCCCAGCCCAGAGTGTGCATGGAAAATTGTCTGGCAGCCTCCCTGACAGCAAGCAGTGATAGTGCCCATGAAGGGCACCTTGTTGGGCCCGCCCCTTTCACGGTTATCGCTTCTCGGCCTTTTGGCTAAGATCAAGTGTAGTATCTGTTCTTATCAGTTTAATATCTGATACGTCCCCTATCTGGGGACCATATATTAAATGGATTTTTGAGAACGGGGGCCGATTTCGAAGCTTGCTTCCGTCGCCCTATGCATTGACCCGATATGGCAGTATCTTCGGGTACAGTGCACCACCCCCTTACAGGGTTAAAAAGAAAGATTCCTACTTTCATTGCTACCTGCTTGCTGGCTAGCCAGCTAGCCAGCCCTGTGGGCCTTGCTGCTGCTGCAGCCAAAAAACAAAAGGTGGTGCTGCTGCTGCTTCTGCTGCTTCTGCTTCTGCTTGTGTCTGGCCGCTGTTGGAGCGTCCAGGCACAGGACTTCTGCTGCTGCTAACTAAATGGCCTCCTTAATTGGATCATTTGAGTAGCCAGCACACCTGTGCAGGTAGGGCATGACATGATAGGCAGCTGCCTTGATAGCGGGTGGGTGCTGAATGTTCCTAATTGACAAAATAAGATTAATGCTTATGAAGAAATATAAAATCTCATCCCTTCCCCAATATCGCGCCACACCCCTACCCCTTAATTCCCTGGTTGAACTTGATGGACATATGTCTTTTTTCGACCGTACTAACTATGTAACTATGTAACATAACATGGGGGGGGGGGGGGGGGGGTCTCCTGGCTGTTCACACAGGTGTGTCATTGCTGTACATTGACCATGCATTGCTTCTGTGGTATTGCAAAGGCAAAGACAAATGCTTCCAGCCATCCATTGCACTAATGGATTGGTCATCAGCTGGCTGTCTATGTCCCGCATCAATATAGACCAAAGTACAGAGGGTTAGGCTATGCTATTGTGCACCTACCTGATGAATCAGAAGGTGCGAGGCCCTTGCTAAATTCTGTGCACAGACTTTGAGATCTATACTTTAGACTGTATCTAAACCTGCTCCAACATGGACTGACATTCTGGCCTACTTTCAGCCGATGCGACTTGTCTGTCGCTGAACAGTCGCTTTTTATGTATTCAGCACCTATGTATAATGTTGTAAAAATGCTCTAGAAGCTAAAGTCGCAGAAATGTCACACATATTTGGCCTGCAACTTTCTGTGCGACAAATTCAGACAGGAAAAATCAGTATAAATCCTTAGAAAATTATCCCCCAGTGTCTCCATCTGCTGGCGGTATTGAATAAGCATTGCTGCACTGATGGGGTATGCATTAGACGAAAAAAAAGAAGAAAAAGAAGAATAATACGCCCAGAAAAGAGGCGAAAAGGAGAAAAACGTAAAAAAACGTGAAAAAAAAGTAAGAGGAAGAGAAGGGAAAAAAAGGTGGAAATGGGTTTAAAAGTGATTTCGGCGGAGAAATATATATATATATATATATATATATATATATATATATATACGCGCACACACACACATATATATAAACGTATTCTCCGTTGAGATATTGCAGCCGCTGCTGTGTCCAGGCCCAGGAGCCTTAGCACTGTGCTGTGATGTCACTCAATACCACTGACATCACTAGGTGTAAACAACATCTCTCCTTTGCTGTGTATGTGACTATGGAGCTGTTTGGTGATGTCGTCTATTATGGCCTTCATAGAAGCAACAGGAGATTGTTGCATCCATCTAGAACCCTCAGAACTACAGTGCTATGATGTCACTCACTTCCACAGGCCTTGCAGAGTGTAAACAACAACAACCCAGCTTTGTTGTGTATGTAACCATAGGGATTTGTGATGTCACCTAGAACCTTCACAGCAGCGACAGCTTTATGAGGAGCATCAGCACTGCTCTGCCTGAGCAGAACCATCACCGCCATAGGTTGTCAAATAACCCGGATTTAACCCACACAGGTAAGTCCAATGGGGTGCAGGCATGTCCTCTATGCTTACAGCTTCCCGTGGGTGTTGGTTTGATACCGTTTGGGGACAGCCAAGGAGGCATCTGCAGGCAACAAAGGTAGGTGTGTGCTTGTGTGTGTGTTTCCTATGCAGATCCTAAGCCCAGTGTCACATGCAAGTAGGAGGAGTAAGAAGGGTTCCTGGCAAATCCGGGTTATGGATTGCATTTAAAAAGGCCCCGTGGGAGTGCAATGGGCCCCTGTCTTGCTGCTTAGCAATAATGGTATGGGTTTAGGTTCTGCTGTGTGTACTGGTGGTTGACTGCCCCCCAGCCCAGAGTGTGCATGGAAAATTGTCTGGCAGCCTCCCTGACAGCAAGCAGTGATAGTGCCCATGAAGGGCACCTTGTTGGGCCCGCCCCTTTCACGGTTATCGCTTCTCGGCCTTTTGGCTAAGATCAAGTGTAGTATCTGTTCTTATCAGTTTAATATCTGATACGTCCCCTATCTGGGGACCATATATTAAATGGATTTTTGAGAACGGGGGCCGATTTCGAAGCTTGCTTCCGTCGCTCTATGCATTGACCCGATATGGCAGTATCTTCGGGTACAGTGCACCACCCCCTTACAGGGTTAAAAAGAAAGATTCCTACTTTCATTGCTACCTGCTTGCTGGCTAGCCAGCTAGCCAGCCCTGTGGGCCTTGCTGCTGCTGCAGCCAAAAAACAAAAGGTGGTGCTGCTGCTGCTTCTGCTGCTTCTGCTTCTGCTTGTGTCTGGCCGCTGTTGGAGCGTCCAGGCACAGGACTTCTGCTGCTGCTGACTAAATGGCCTCCTTAATTGGATCATTTGAGTAGCCAGCACACCTGTGCAGGTAGGGCATGACATGATAGGCAGCTGCCTTGATAGCGGGTGGGTGCTGAATGTTCCTAATTGACAAAATAAGATTAATGCTTATGAAGAAATATAAAATCTCATCCCTTCCCCAATATCGCGCCACACCCCTACCCCTTAATTCCCTGGTTGAACTTGATGGACATATGTCTTTTTTCGACCGTACTAACTATGTAACTATGTAACATAACATGGGGGGGGGGGGGGTTCTCCTGGCTGTTCACACAGGTGTGTCATTGCTGTACATTGACCATGCATTGCTTCTGTGGTATTGCAAAGGCAAAGACAAATGCTTCCAGCCATCCATTGCACTAATGGATTGGTCATCAGCTGGCTGTCTATGTCCCGCATCAATATAGACCAAAGTACAGAGGGTTAGGCTATGCTATTGTGCACCTACCTGATGCATCAGAAGGTGCGAGGCCCTTGCTAAATTCTGTGCACAGACT
>NW_026610155.1:0-17593 GCF_029499605.1 Hyla sarda | reverse complement strand
ATACATACTACATATTCTAAACTACAAATGTTCTCCATTGAGGGTGGTGGGTTTGGGACTTACCTACTTGTGCTATAGGCTTTGGGCAGATATACTCATGTAAGGTCCAGTATTTGACTTCCACTAGAATAGTAAGGGAACTGGAATGATATCTACACACACATTGCACACACTGTGCACAAATCACTGATTCAGCCACATACATTGTAGCAGTGTACACGGAATTGGTCACCGTGTTGCAACATTATTTTGGATTTTCATAGCTTTGTCTCACCTGCCGCTGCTGCTTCATCACTTCTTGCCTATTGCAATCAATAAGACGGCAATTATAGTTCCAGTTTCTTCAAAGGTGACATGTAAATCTCTTGTGGAGCATCGTCCCTACCGCCATCTAT
The DNA here is from genome assembly GCF_029499605.1 of Hyla sarda. NCBI lineage: Eukaryota > Metazoa > Chordata > Amphibia > Anura > Hylidae > Hyla > Hyla sarda. The sequence continues at coordinate 17,198 of NW_026610155.1, read as the reverse complement.
AGTGAAAGGAAAATCAGCCAAACAGCAGAATGTTCCGGAATACCAATTGTTAGATTTAGAGCATTTTATTTGGATAACGTACATCAAGGTTTATAAGATTACCATAGTGATTGAGCAGTCATTGGCGCAATCACCCATACAGATTAAAGCTGGCGCTACACTGTATCTGCTATGTATAGGTACATGCCTTGAGGGGTTAGTACTTATATTCTTGTATATAAGAGGCAGTATTATAGTAGTTGTATTCTTGTATATAGGAGCAGTATTATAGTAGTTATATTCTTGTATATAGGAGCAGTATTATAATAGTTATATTCTTGTATATAGGAGGCAGTATTATAGTAGTTATATTCTTGTATATAGGAGCAGTATTATAGTAGTTATATTCTTGTATATAGGAGGCAGTATTATAGTAGTTATATTCTTGTATATAGGAGCAGTATTATAATAGTTATATTCTTGTATATAGGAGCAGTATTATAGTAGTTATATTCTGTATATAGGAGCAGTATTATAGTAGTTATATTCTTGTATATAGGAGCAGTATTATAGTAGTTATATTCTTGTATATAGGAGGCAGTATTATAGTAGTTGTATTCTTGTATATAGGAGCAGTATTATAGTAGTTATATTCTTGTACACAGGGGCAGTATTATAGTAGTTTTATTCTTGTATATATGAGCAGTATTATAGTAGTTATATTCTTGTATATAGGAGGCAGTATTATAGTAGTTATATTCTTGTACATAGGAGCAGTATTATAGTAGTTATATTCTTGTATATAAGAGCAGTATTATAGTAGTTATATTCTTGCATATAAGAGGCAGTATTATAGTAGTTATATTCTTGTATATAGGAGGCAGTATTATAGTAGTTATATTCTTGTATATAGGAGCAGTATTATAGTAGTTATATTCTTATATATAGGAGGCAGTATTACAGTAGTTATATTCTTGTATATAGGAGCAGTATTATAGTAGTTATATTCTTGTATATAGGAGGCAGTATTATAGTAGTTATATGCTTGTATATAGGAGCAGTATTATAGTAGTTATATTCTTGTATATAGGAGGCAGTATTATAGTAGTTGTATTCTTGTATATAGGAGCAGTATTATAGTAGTTATATTCTTGTACACAGGGGCAGTATTATAGTAGTTTTATTCTTGTATATATGAGCAGTATTATAGTAGTTATATTCTTGTATATAGGAGGCAGTATTATAGTAGTTATTTTCTTGTACATAGGAGCAGTATTATAGTAGTTATATTCTTGTATATAAGAGCAGTATTATAGTAGTTATATTCTTGCATATAAGAGGCAGTATTATAGTAGTTATATTCTTGTATATAGGAGGCAGTATTATAGTAGTTATATTCTTGTATATAGGAGCAGTATTATAGTAGTTATATTTTTGTACACGGGCAGTATTATAGTAGTTATATTCTTGTACATATGAGCAGTATTAGAGTAGTTATATTCTTGTATATGAGGCAGTATTATAGTAGTTATATTCTTGTATATAGGAGACAGTATTATAGTAGGTATATTCTTGTATATAGGAGCAGTATTATAGTACTTATATTCTTGTATATAGGAGGCATTATTATAGTAGTTATATTCTTGTATATAGGGGTCAGTATTATAGTAGTTATATTCTTGTATATAGGAGAAGTATTATAGTAGTTGTATTCTTGTATATAGGAGCAGTATTATAGTAGTTATATTCTTGTATATAGGAGCAGTATTATAATAGTTATATTCTTGTATATAGGAGGCAGTATTATAGTAGTTATATTCTTGTATATAGGAGCAGTATTATAGTAGTTATATTCTTGTATATAGGAGGCAGTATTATAGTAGTTATATTCTTGTATATAGGAGCAGTATTATAATAGTTATATTCTTGTATATAGGAGCAGTATTATAGTAGTTATATTCTGTATATAGGAGCAGTATTATAGTAGTTATATTCTTGTATATAGGAGCAGTATTATAGTAGTTATATGCTTGTATATAGGAGCAGTATTATAGTAGTTATATTCTTGTATATAGGAGGCAGTATTATAGTAGTTGTATTCTTGTATATAGGAGCAGTATTATAGTAGTTATATTCTTGTACACAGGGGCAGTATTATAGTAGTTTTATTCTTGTATATATGAGCAGTATTATAGTAGTTATATTCTTGTATATAGGAGGCAGTATTATAGTAGTTATATTCTTGTACATAGGAGCAGTATTATAGTAGTTATATTCTTGTATATAAGAGCAGTATTATAGTAGTTATATTCTTGCATATAAGAGGCAGTATTATAGTAGTTATATTCTTGTATATAGGAGGCAGTATTATAGTAGTTATATTCTTGTATATAGGAGCAGTATTATAGTAGTTATATTCTTGTATATAGGAGGCAGTATTATAGTAGTTATATTCTTGTATATAGGAGCAGTATTATAGTAGTTATATTCTTGTATATAGGAGGCAGTATTATAGTAGTTATATGTTTGTATATAGGAGCAGTATTATAGTAGTTATATTCTTGTATATAGGAGGCAGTATTATAGTAGTTGTATTCTTGTATATAGGAGCAGTATTATAGTAGTTTTATTCTTGTATATATGAGCAGTATTATAGTAGTTTTATTCTTGTATATATGAGCAGTATTATAGTAGTTATATTCTTGTATATAGGAGGCAGTATTATAGTAGTTATATTCTTGTACATAGGAGCAGTATTATAGTAGTTATATTCTTGTATATAAGAGCAGTATTATAGTAGTTATATTCTTGCATATAAGAGGCAGTATTATAGTAGTTATATTCTTGTATATAGGAGGCAGTATTATAGTAGTTATATTCTTGTATATAGGAGCAGTATTATAGTAGTTATATTTTTGTACACGGGCAGTATTATAGTAGTTATATTCTTGTACATATGAGCAGTATTAGAGTAGTTATATTCTTGTATATAAGAGGCAGTATTATAGTAGTTATATTCTTGTATATAGGAGACAGTATTATAGTAGGTATATTCTTGTATATAGGAGCAGTATTATAGTACTTATATTCTTGTATATAGGAGCAGTATTATAGTAGTTATATTCTGGTATATAGGAGCAGTATTATAGTAGTTATATTCTTGTATATAGGAGCAGTATTATAGTAGTTATATTCTTGTATATAGGAGCAGTATTATAGTAGTTATATTCTTGTATATAGGAGCAGTATTATAGTAGTTATATTCTTGTATATAGGAGACAGTATTATAGTAGTTATACTCTTGTATATAGGAGCAGTATTATAGTAGTTATATTCTTGTATATAGGAGACAGTATTATAGTAGGTATATTCTTGTATATAGGAGGCAGTATTATAGTAGTTATATTCTTGTATATAGGAGCAGTATTATAGTAGTTATATTCTTGTATATAGAAGGAGTATTATAGTAGTTATATTCTTGTATATAGGAGCAGTATTATAGTAGTTATATTCTTGTATATAGGAGGCAGTATTATAGTAGTTATATTCTTGTATATAGGAGCAGTATTATAGTAGTTATATTCTTGTATATAGGAGACAGTATTATAGTAGGTATATTCTTGTATATAGGAGGCAGTATTATAGTAGTTATATTCTTGTATATAGGAGGCAGTATTATAGTAGTTATATTCTTGTATATAGGAGGCAGTATTATAGTAGTTATATTCATATACATAGGGGACAATATTATAGTAGTTATATTCATATACTGTACATAGGGGACAATATTATAGTAGTTTTATTTAGGGCAGTATGAGTTTTAAAAATTGGCAGTGATGGGAGGTAAATTTAGAATAGAATACCATGAATGTAACAGCACCAGTTGTTTTGAAGTAATTTACAATCCATCTGTAATATTTTTACGTTATAATTGATGTTATTGTCATCTGTATCTAGAAGTGCTCTGAGATTAGACAGTATCCATGCTCCGGGTCATGCCATTAGATGCTATGGTTACTATACAGAGATATTGCACAAGAAAATGGCCAGTCTACATAATGAATGGTGAACTGGAAATCTGTCCAGGTCTTCTCACATAGGTGGCTTTTCGGAGAGGTTTTACTGTAGTTGTACAAAAGTAACATTACATAGTTTATTCTTCATTGAATTGAACTACTTTTGTTTTTTACATCAATACACGTACCTCAATAGGGCACGGTGCCCCACCTGGGCCAGGCACAGAACGCACATTCTGAAACTACAGAACATAAGGTCAGACTCCTCTAGAATGAAGGGGATTGTTTGCTTCCTTGGGGATCAGTAAATATCAGAGCAGGCATTGGATGACATGGTATTAAGTGGTACTAAACCAAAACAACAACTTGACATTTTCATTCTCGGTGACAACCTAACGTTTTACCTCTACCCTAAATGTTCTTTGGCTGACATCTCTGGTAGATGGAGCAGAGCTGGGACCTAACCTTTCCACCCTACTCATCCTCTGCAAAACATTGGTTTACGTCAAGGTGTGATATAGTAAAAAAAAATGCTCCATTATGGCTTCTCTTATCTCTTCTTTGGTACTGCCTCTTCTTTGTTTGATGAACTTGCTTCATCGTAAATATGTCTTTATATCCTTTTACCACACAAGATGATGAGTTCTAGTATTTGTTGTCCAAACTATGGTTGCTGTCCATTGGTTTTGTATCTGGGGTAGTCCCAGATGTTGTGTGGTTTTATGGCTCATACAGTCTCTGGTGTTTATTGGTTTTGTAGCTCGGCAGTCTCTAATGTTGTGTGGTTTAATGGCTCCTATAGTCTCTGGTGTTCATTGGTTTTGTAGCTCGGCAGTCTCTAATGTTGTGTGGTTTTATGGCTCCTATAGTCTCTGGTGTTCATTGGTTTTGTAGCTCTGCTTTCCCCGATGTCGTGTGGTTTTATGGCTCCTATAGTCTCTGGTGTTCATTGGTTTTGTAGCTCTGCTTTCCCCGATGTCGTGTGGTTTTATGGCTCATATGGTCTCTCGTGTTCATTGGTTTTGTAGCTCGGCAGTCCTGGATGTCCTTTGGTTTTATGGCTCCTACTGTCTTTGGTGCCCATTGGTTTTGTGGCTCGGCAGTCCTTAATGTCCAGTGGTTTTATGGCTCCTACAGTCTCTGGTGTTCATTGGTTTTGTAGCTCCGCAGTCCCGGATGTCCTGTGGTTTTATGGCTCCTACAGTCTATGGTGTTCATTGGTTTTGTAGCTCGGCAGTCTCAGATATCCAGTGGTTTATGGCTCCTACAGTCTTTGGTGTTCATTGGTTTTGTAGCTCGGTAGTCCCAGATGTCCTGTGGTTTTATGGCTCCTACAGTCTTTGGTGCCCATTGGTTTTGTGGCTTGTCAGTCCCAGATGTCCTGTGGTTTTATGGCTCCTACAGTCTTTGGTGCCCATTGGTTTTGTGGTTTGGCAGTCCCAGATGTCCTGTGGCTTTATGGCTCCTACAGTCTTTGGTGCCCATTGGTTTTGTAGCTCAGCAGTCCCAGATGCCCTGTGGTTTTATGGCTCCTACAGTCTCTGTTGTTCATTTGATTTGAAGCTCAGCAGTCCCCTATGTCCTGTGGTTTTATGGCTCCCACAGTCTCTGTCCATTGGTTTAGTGACACTGGAAGTCCGCCCTGGTGTCTAGAGGTTTTATGGCTTATGCAGTCCTTGGTGTCCTGTATTTTTTTTTATTTTTTTTTTTACTTGAGCGGTCCCTGGTGAAGTTTCTAGGAATTTCCTAAATTTATCTTTTCTTTGTAGGAGAAATTTGAGGGTCTCTTTCGAGCGTACGATGACTGTGTCACCTTACAACTTTTCAAGAGCTTCCGAAGAGTTCGAATAAACTTTAGTAACCCAAAGGCAGCAGCGCGGGCAAGGATAGAGCTACATGAGACACAGTTCAGAGGGAAGAAATTAAAACTTTATTTTGCACAGGTAAATTAAACTGTTTGTGTTTCTAAGCCAACCTTCCAATATTCATCCATGACTGACTTTTCTGCATTATTACTTTGCATATATCGTAACATTTTTGTATTGTCACTCACAGGTCCAAACAACAGAAACAGACGGTGACAAACTCCACCTGGCACCACCACAGCCTGCTAAACAATTCCTCATCTCTCCTCCTGTATCCCCTCCAGTGGGTTGGAAGCCCATAGATGATGCAACCCCAGTCATCAATTATGATCTCCTTTATGCAGTTGCTAAGCTTGGCCCAGGTAAGCACAAAAATTTGTGAGTTTGATTATTGAATTGGTAGACTCCTCAAACAGCAACGTAAGGGCAGAGAATAGTATAAGTGAGGGTGGAGACTTAAAGGGGTACTCCGCCCCTAGACATCTTTCCCCCTATCCCCAGGGGTGGGACCCCCGCGATCTCCCTACTGCACCCGGCATTTGTTTAGAGCGTTGGGTGCAGCACCGGAGGCTTGTGACGTCTCGTGATGCCCCCTCCCATAGACTTGCATTGAGGGGACTTGGGCGTGAGACGTCACGAGCGAGGCGTGGACTAGACGTCACGAGCCTCCGCCCGCATCGCCAGTCATCAAAGTTCGCTCCGTGCACCAGATGTCTGGGGTGCCACAGCCGAGATCGCGGGGGTCCTTTGGATAGGGGATAAGATGTCTAGGGGCAGAGTACTCCTTTAAGAAGTAAATCCACATACATGGGACATCCTCTCCAACTGGTTACATACCTTGGCCCCCATTATTATTTGGCACCTTCCAGGTCTTGTAATAGTGGGATACTGTATATAGCCACTATAGCAGGTACACCATACCATTCCAATTATAAGTGTTTATCAACTCTGTTGGAGCCAGAACAGAACTCCATGAAGACAAGGGTACGAGCTCATTCGTATGACTGGTCGTTTGTCAGCTCTAGGCCCAATCCTAAATTTTTTACATTCACACTGACTGCTACCTCTGCATCGGTATAATACTCCCCTGGTTATTGAATAACAAGTCCATATGTTTTCAGTAGTCCCCTTTTAATGGTTGATGGATCAGTGGTCCACTTTGGAATGTTGTTCAGATGTCATCTAAATATACCTTATTGGTTGAGTCTCGATCAATGTTCTCTCACATTTGGTACTCATTGAAATTTCTCTATAAACATTGGGACATTTGTCTCAAAAATCACTTTTCATAAGTTCTAAAAGAGTAATGTGTCACTATAGGATGTAAGAAGTCTTACAGGCCATGCTGTTTCCTGGGGAAAAGTATGCTAAGGAACTTTCCTTCAGCAGAGAAGGAGTTGGCTCTTTAGTGCAAGCTTTTGCCTTAAAGGGGTACTCCGCTGCTCAGCATTTGGAACAAACTGTTCCGAACGCTGGAGCCAGGAGCTTGTGACGTCATAGCCCCACCCCCTCATGATGTCACGCCCCGCCCCCTCAATGCAAGTCTATGGGAGGGGGCGTGACAGTCGACACGCCCCCTCCCATAGACTTGCATGGAGGGGGCAGGGCATGATGTCATGAGGGGGCGGAGCTATGATGTCACGAGCTGCCGTCTCCAGCGTTCAGAACAGTTTGTTCCAAACCCTGAGCAGCGGAATACCTCTTTAAGTCCTCTACAGGCGCAATATAAAACTTCTTATAGCGAAATTTTACTCTATTATGATCTTTGTATAGAAACTTTATAGGTGTACTCTGCCCCCGCCGCTGGGACCCCCAGTGATCTCTGCTGCGGCAGAGATCATCAGGTGCAAGGAGCGAACTTTGCTCCATGCCTGATGACTAGCGATGCAGCGCTGACATCACGGCCATGCCCCCTTGTGATCGCTGCCACGCCCCCTCCCATAGACTTGCTTGGAGGGGGCGTGGCCGTGATGTCACGAGCCTCCGATGCAGCAGACGGCATTCTAAATGAATGCTGGGTGCTGCAGGGACATCGCGGGGCCCTAAATAAGTGCTCTTGTATAGATTGTCTTGCTTAGGACCCTAGTACACAGGGTCATTTTTTGCCAAACAGGTTGCCAGTGTACACTGTGGCGCATAGCAACGGGTCCATGCACAGGTGGTGACTACCTTCGGGCCACTTCCCACTAGTACACTCTATAGCATGGTCTGCTGAGCTATTGAGTCCAACTTGTACCAGTTATAACACAGCATGCAATCAAATTGTGGTCCTGCACACGACCAATATATCAAGAAGACCACCTAGCAAAATAACAGAACAATAAACACCAGCTGACCAACACTAGTGAATAGAAGGTGCCTTAAAATGTTACTTTTATTTATCCTCTCTAAAACACAATAATTAGGTGTGCTTATAAAGTGCCAAGAGATAGGAGTAGAATATCTAACCAGGAGTACAATATAGATCCTAATGCACCTCCCCGGGATGTCTGTAATACTGATATCCTACTTGTACTCCCACAATAGTGTACAACTTGTGCTCCCAACGTGTTTCTATCGCCAGTAAGGGCGACTTCCTCAGGAGAGTACCCAAATTATAATACAGGTATGTTTTGGGACCCTAGAATCTAGTGAAAGCTGCTTTCAGTAGTCCTATACAAAATATACTCAATAGTCATACAACATATATCATGTGAGAGATAAGATGGCAATAGCAATTTATAGGGTATAGCAACAAGATCCAGCTTCCAGTACACATGACCCTTTGCAATGGAATACAGTTCGTGAATCCTTGCTGAAAATGCAGATGTGCCCCTGCAGTGGCTGAAAGGACAGCTGTTACTGCCAGACCAGCACGCTGACGTTGCCCTTCCTGGCAATAGAAACTCGTCGGGAGCACTAGTTGTATACTATTGTGGGAGTACAGGGATACCGGGGCGGTGCATTAGGATCTATATTGCACTCCTGCTTACCTGCTACTACTTTGGAATTTTAACAGTTATCATTTTGGATATTATACTCTTATTTCTTGGCACTTTATAAGCACACTTAAAGGGGCACTCCACTAGCCAGTGTTCGGAACTAAATGTTGCGAATGCTGTTTTCGTGCTGCGAGGATTGGCCACGCCCCCTCAATGCAAGTCTATGGGACGGGGCGTTATTCCCACCTCCCATTGACTTGCATTGAGGGGGCGTGACCATGACGTCATGAGGAGCGTGGCCGACCTCCGCATTGCGCAAACAGAGTTCGGAACATTTAGTTCCGAACGCTGGCCAGTGGAGTACCCCTTGAATCAATGTGTTAGAGAGGATCAATGAAAGTTACAATTTAAAGGGGTACTTCGGTGGGAAAAAATGTTTTCAAATCAACTGGTGCAAGGAAGTTAAACAGATGTGTAAATCACTTCTATTTAAAAATCTTAACCCTTCTAGTACTTTTCAGCTGCTGTATACTACAGATATACGACAGAGAAATGCGTGAAGTTCTTTTCTGTCTGACAACAGTGCTCTCTGCTGACACCTCTGTCCGTGTCAGGAAGTGTCCAGAGAGTAGGAGAGGTTTTCTATGGGGATATGATTCTAATCTGGACAGTTCCTGACACGGATAGGGGTGTCAGCAGAGAGCACTGTTGTCAGACAGAAAATAAATTCACACTTTTCTCTGTTTTATACAGCAGCTAATAAGTACTGGAAGGATTAAGATTTTTTAATAGAAGACATTTACAAATCTGTTTAACTTTCAGGCACCAGTTGATTTGAAAACATTTGTTTTCTACTTGTTTCCACCGGAGTTCCCCTTTAAGGCACCTTCTATACACTGGTGTTGGTCAGCTGGTGTTTTTTTGTTCTTTTTCAACTTATTCCAGTGGTTACAAGGTGCCCAAAGGTCGTCACTTGCTGTGCATGGTCCCATTGCTGTTAGTATAGCTTGGATGCACAGCAATTACATGGGTGAACCCAGTTGACTCTTTTTTTTTGTGTTGTGTTATGGATCTTGTCTTCGCTGGTCAAGGATCAGACATTACGTTAGAGACACTGATAGGTGAAGTGAATTACATGGATTATCTCATAATAATGGTGTCTGTCATAGGTCAGGATATATATGACGGCAAGTGACCAGTTCCTAAAGCAGGTATAAGTATCAAATGGAAGGATCCATTGTTCCCGATGTGTAGTAGTTAGTACAGACCAAAAGTGCTCCAACGAGGAACTGGTGGACAGGGTCATGGGGGGCCCAAAGCTCATTGATGTGTGTGTGAGAGTGAAGATCTGATAAGATCCCACAGATGAGTTGCTGTAGAGCAGACTGCTGAATAAGTTCCTGCTCTCTGTGATAGTAAGGAGTCCGATCACACAGGACATTACAGCTTGTTGTGTAGGGGACCATGTAGCTGCAGATTGGTTAGAGCGCCCAACCCCTCTCCACCATCGGAAATGTCTACATTTGGCACGTGAGCATCACAACTGGATCATGGAGCAATGAAAGGAGGTGGCCGGGTCTGATGAATCATGTACACCATGTGGACCATTGGGTGAGTTTGTGTCACTTATGCGGCGGAGAGATGACACCAGGATGCTCTTTATGTAGACACGTTGGGGGAGACAGTGTGATGGGAATTGTTCTGCTGGAAACTTAAAGGGGTACTCCGCCCCTACACCTCTTATCCCCTGAGGATAGGGGATAAAATGTCTGATCGTGGAGGTCGCGCTCTTGACTGCGGCACCCCAGACATCTGGTGCACGGAGCAAACTTCGCTCCTTACTGGATGACTGGCAATGCGGAGGCTCCTGACGTCACGGCCACGCCACGCTTTTGCCGTCATGGCCACGCTCCCTCAATGCAAGTCTTTGGGAGGGGGCGTGACGTCCGTCACGCCCCCTCCCATAGACTTGCATTGAGGGGCGTGGTCGTGGCATCACAAGAGGAGGCGTGGCCGTGACGTCACGAGCCTAAGGCTCTGCAACCAATGCTCTAAACGAATGCCAGGTGCAGCAGGGAGATCGCGGGGGTCCCCAGCGGCGAAACCCCCGCGATCAGACATCTTATCCCCTATTCTTTAGAAAGGGGATAAGATGTCTAGGGGCGGAGTACCCCTTTATGGTCCTGGATAAGTACCACCTACCTGTCCATTTTACAGACCAAGCCCTCCCTTCATGGCGGTGGCCTCTTTCAGCAGGATAATGCCCCACGGACACACTGCAGACCTTTTTCAGGAATGAGGAACGTGATAAAGATCGGGGTGATGACTCTGCCTCCAGATTCCCCAGATCTCATCCAATGGATCATCTGTGGGATGTTCTGGAGAACCAAGTCCCATCCATTGAGGCCGCATCGCTCACCTTACAGGATCGGTGGCTGCTGACATCTTGGTGCAGATACCAGAGGACACCTTCAGACATCTTGTGAAGTCCAGGCCTTGATGGGTCAGAGCATTAGGGGGATCTACACCTTATAAGGCAGGGGGTTATATGTTGTGGCCGGTCGGTGTGTATTCTCTCTATAACTCATCATCTTGTGAAGAGAATGAAGCCTGGGAACATGGAGTGCGCTGAGCCGACATTATCACTTATTAATCACAGTCACGGAGCAGGAGTCTTGTCAGGCGATGGGACCTCCGAGGTCTGAATGACTTTCACTGCAATAAGCTCAGCAGGCAGGTCCGTGTGACTGTAATCTCTGCATTATGTTCTAGAACATTTCCATCTGAGGTTTGGCTGCAGAGAAATCTGAATTCTTCCATTACTCGTATATTTATTGTAGATTGGGTGTACGGATGGATATAACCAGGTTATATACTGAGATATATATATCATATAGAGATGATGATCCCTGGCAAATTCAAGTTGAGCACTAAATGGCGTAGCAGGGTTGAATTTGTTGCAAATGTATTATTTTTCGTTTTCCATAGGACTGCAGGTAAAACTACTACATTGAGACGAGTGATTAAAGGGGTACTCCGGTAGAAAACATAATTTTTTTTTATTAAATCAGCTGGTGCCAGAAAGTTAAACAGATTTGTAAATTACTTCTATTAAAAAATCTTAATCCTTCCAGTACTTTTCAGCGGCTGTAGTTCTTTTCTATTTGAATTTCCTTTCTATTTGAATTTATATTTGAATTTCCTTTCTGTCTGACCACAGTGCTCTCTGCTGACACCTCTGTCCGTGTCAGGAATGATCCAGAGCAGGAGAGGTTTGCTGTGGGGAATTGTTCCTGCTTTGGACAGTTCCTGACATGGACAGAGGTGTCGGCAGAGAGCACTGTGGTCAGACTGAAAAGAGATTCAAAAAGAAATCAACTTACTCTGTAGTAATACAGCAGCTGATCAGTAGTGGAAGGTTTAAGATTTTTTTTTTAATAGAAGTTATATACAAATCTCAGCCGAGCTCCTGCTCCTTTCTCCCCTTCCCGTACCCTTGTCCCTAATGTAATCACACAATAAAAGAAACTTTCTTTGGCATGAAACCGGGTGAGTGTGACATCATTTCTTCTTACTACATTGTTGTACCTATATTTCCATGTAAGTGCACCCCCGACACTGCCGCATCACCCGTCTGTTGCCACCCATCGTTCACTCCAGCGTTGAGGACCATACACTACACTACAAGTGCCGGCACTTTACCTCCTGCTACCACAATACAGGGTAAGACATACAGGACATGAAGGAAAAATTTGCCGCGGCTCTCCGCGAGGCGTGATCAAGTGGAAATAACCCGCAAAACGGAGTCGTCACCATTCCCTTGTCCTGGGCTCGTGGAGAGCCGCGGTGAATTTTTCCTTCATATCCTGTACGTCTTACCCTGTATTGTGATACCGAAATAAAGGCTCTACACTACGTCTGGAGGGTGAGTGCTACGTCGAGTGCACCGTCTATTCACTACAGTATTACGTGCTTTTCTTTTTAACCCAAACACGGCCAAATTCTATGTCTCTACACCACTACGTGTCCATACAGACCTATTATCCCAGTACACAAACATGCCTTAAAGTGCCATACTTGGCTCTGCTACATCTGTACAAAGGAATAAGTAGAAGGCTTCTTCTCTCTGGAGATAAAAGGTGCTATCGAAATGAAACAAGTGGTTGGGGAGAGAATGTGACATTTCGGTGGATTTTATCAGCCGGCTCACAGGGACACGATTTAGTTGCGGTGCTCAGGGACGCTTCTCTTTGTGTCTACATAAGCATTAAGTGGCTGCTGCATCCATCAGAGTCCCATTGGCTGGTGGGGCTTTGCCGGCAGAGTTGACGTCAGCTTGTGGCTGAGAAATAAGCTGGAGCCTGGAGGGCAGCGGAGCACGGAGGAATCAAATAATTTCCTCTAACAACAGAGCCCAGAGCTCGGCTCTCCATAATTTCCCTCAATCACTGCAGTATGTTCTCCATTCAGCCTCTCGCTCCCCCCCTCCTCCTGTTGCCGTCATATTCTTTTATTTCTCAAGAGTCTGCAAAGTACACAGGGCTCTATGCGACAGACGGAGATAACCGGGTGAATAGTGCATCATTCCAGATGATCTGTAGTGACACCCGCTGCCGCCATGACGCAGTCCTGCTGGTCCCCTGAGGATGCATTGCAGGCAGTGTAATCCGCACTGTCAGTCAGAGCACGGGGATTATTTTTGGAAACCTCAATTATTCTGTAGTATTGCGGTGACTCATTAAAAGACCTTTGTGATCAGTAAAAGAAAAAAAATGCGACTCCCGAGGCTATGAGTATTCCTGATGTCATGAGCTCCCGAGGCTGCACTGTGATCTCATGGTGCAATGTCAACTTCATCCTCGCCTCTTCATTCGTGGCCAAAAGTTTTGAGACTGCCAATATTTATAGTGCATATTTGCATTAAAGGGGTTATCCAGGAAAAAACTTTTTTTTATTTATATATCAACTGGCTCCAGAAAGTTAAACTGATTTGTAAATTACTTCTATTAAAAAATCTTATTCCTTTCAGTACTTAGGAGCTGCTGAAGTTGAGTTGTTCTTTTCTGTCTAAGTCCTCTCTGATGTCACGTTTCTCGGGAACTGTCCAGAGTAGAAGCAAATCCCCATAGAAAACCTCTTCTACTCTGTGCAGTTCCCGAGATCAACAGAGATGTCAGCAGAGAGCACTGTTGCCAGACAGAAAACAACAACTCAACTTCAGCATGAAAATTCAGGTAGAAGAAACAGGCATGGTCGCACATCTACAATCTTGTATAATGATCTACCGTATTTTTCGCCATATAAGACGCTCCGGCATATAAGACGCACCCAATTTTAAAGGAGGAAAATCTAGAAAAAAAAGATTCTGAACCAAATACTGTAGTAAAATATTTTATATCAGTATAGTTCCCCCACAATAGTTGGCAGTATAGTTCCCCCACAATAGTTGGCAGTATAGTTCCCCCACAATGGTAGGCTGCTCCTCCCCCCCTCCCCCCACAATAGTTGGCAGTATAGTTCCCCCACAACAGTAGGCAGCTCCTTCCCCCTCCCCCCCACAATAATTTGCAGTATAGTTCCCCCACAATAGTTGGCAGTATAGTTCCCCCACAATGGTAGGCAGCTCCTCCCCCCTCCCCCCCACAATGGTTGGCAGTATAGTTCCCCCACAATAGTTGGCTGTATAGTTCCCCCACAATGGTTGGCAGTATAGTTTCCCCACAATAGTTGGCAGTATAGTTCCCCCACAATGGTAGGCACTGGCAGCTCCCCCCCACAATAGTTGGCAGTATAGTTCCCCCACAATGGTAGGCAGCTCCCCCCCCTCCAAAATGGTAGGCAGCTCCCCACCCTCCACAATGGTTGGCAGTATAGTTCCCCACAATGGTTGGCAGTATAGTTCCCCCACAATGGTTGGCAGTATAGTTCCCCCACAATAGTTGGCAGTATAGTTCCCCCACAATGGTAGGCTGCTCCTCCCCCCCTCCCCCCACAATAGTTGGCAGTATAGTTCCCCCACAACAGTAGGCAGCTCCTTCCCCCTCCCCCCCACAATAATTGGCAGTATAGTTCCCCCACAATAGTTGGCAGTATAGTTCCCCCACAATGGTAGGCAGCTCCTCCCCCCTCCCCCCCACAATGGTTGGCAGTATAGTTCCCCCACAATAGTTGGCTGTATAGTTCCCCCACAATGGTTGGCAGTATAGTTTCCCCACAATAGTTGGCAGTATAGTTCCCCCACAATGGTAGGCACTGGCAGCTCCCCCCCACAATAGTTGGCAGTATAGTTCCCCCACAATGGTAGGCAGCTCCCCCCCCTCCAAAATGGTAGGCAGCTCCCCACCCTCCACAATGGTTGGCAGTATAGTTCCCCACAATGGTTGGCAGTATAGTTCCCCCACAATGGTTGGCAGTATAGTTCCCCCACAATAGTTGGCAGTATAGTTCCCCCACAATGGTAGGCTGCTCCTCCCCCCCTCCCCCCACAATAGTTGGCAGTATAGTTCCCCCACAACAGTAGGCAGCTCCTTCCCCCTCCCCCCCACAATAATTGGCAGTATAGTTCCCCCACAATAGTTGGCAGTATAGTTCCCCCACAATGGTAGGCAGCTCCTCCCCCCTCCCCCCCACAATGGTTGGCAGTATAGTTCCCCCACAATAGTTGGCTGTATAGTTCCCCCACAATGGTTGGCAGTATAGTTTCCCCACAATAGTTGGCAGTATAGTTCCCCCACAATGGTAGGCACTGGCAGCTCCCCCCCACAATAGTTGGCAGTATAGTTCCCCCACAATGGTAGGCAGCTCCCCCCCCTCCAAAATGGTAGGCAGCTCCCCACCCTCCACAATGGTTGGCAGTATAGTTCCCCACAATGGTTGGCAGTATAGTTCCCCCACAATGGTTGGCAGTATAGTTCCCCCACAATGGTTGGCAGTATAGTTCCCCCACAATGGTTGGCAGTATAGTTCCCCCACAATGGTTGGCAGTATAGTTCCCCCACAATGGTTGGCAGTATAGTTCCCCCACAATGGCTGGCAGTATAGTTCCCCCACAATGGCTGGCAGTATAGTTCCCCCACAATGGCTGGCAGTATAGTTCCCCCACAATGGCTGGCAGTATAGTTCCCCCACAATGGTTGGCAGTATAGTTCCCCCACAATGGCTGGCAGTATAGTTCCCCCGCAATAGTAGGCAGCCCCCCCCCCCCACAGACATACAGCTTCCAGCCATATACAGTGTACGGCTGGAGGCTGTATCTCTGTGTGCTGCCCCCACAGTGATCCGGTCACTGCTCCTCTGGCCCAGTGTCACATCTACTGCTATGGCCTATGGACCATAGCAGTAGGTGCCGGGACCGGAGGAGCGATGACCGGAACGCTGAAGATTACACACCGCCGGTCACTCACCAGGCCCCGGTCGGCGCGCGTCTTCCTCCGGTCCTCCGGCGCCTCTATGGTTGTACGCACGGGACGTCACTGAGGTCCCGTGCGTACAACCATAGAGAGGCAGAGGATCGCAGGAAGACCGCAGGAGGACCGGAGGAGGACGCGCATCGGCCGGGGAATGGTGAGTGACCCGCGGACATCCTTATGTCCCGAAAAGATTTTTCGGGACATAGGGATGTCCGGCATAGGAAAACCTATGATTTTATCTGCCCGGGCCGGCTCCTGTGTGCGGCTGCAGGCGGGGGCCGGCCAGAGCAGGTAAAAACTAATACTGTATATTAAAAACCAGGGGGCCTCCAGCTGTTGTGAAACTACAACTACCAGCATGCCCAGACAGCCTTTGCCGGTCCGGGCATGCTGGTAGTTGTAGTTTCAGAACAGCTGGAGGCCCCCTGGTTTTTAGTATACAGTTATTAGTAATTCACTTGCCCGGCACCCGGAACTGTATGTTCCAGGCATAGGGCAATAAACATAGCCGGTGAGAGGTGAAAAATTCACCGGCGGTCATGAGGCTGCTGCGGGTGGGGAGCGGGTAGTCAGCGCTGTACCGCACCGCCGCAGCCTCTGTACTTACCGCTGACTTCCCACTCTCACCCGCAGCAGCCTCGGGCGTATATTCGCCGTATAAGACGCACCAACTTTTCCCCCCACGTTTTGGGGAAGAAAAAGTGCGTCTTATACGGCGAAAAATACGGTAATTGCTTCTCAGCATAATATCAAAAACTAACAGGTTGTAAGTATACATTTTTGATCAAAAAGTACAAGCCCGCTCGCCACGTCAAGGTCACCTATTTAGAGTGGGTCCCTAACGTCCCTAGCATAAAATGGCGTAGCACTGGGCAGCGACCACCACCGCCGCGACACCAGTGCCCACGGGGGGGAACGACCCACTGGCAGAGCGGCCCCAATGCCACTCAAACCAGTCTATGGGCCGCACCCCCCGCAGACACGGCGCCACGGCAGCCGCACAGAACC
>NW_026610154.1:0-17593 GCF_029499605.1 Hyla sarda | reverse complement strand
CAAAGGAACAGTTGCCTATAGCAACCAATCAGATTGCAATAGTCAGCGGAGTCGCAATTTTAACCAGACGTCACATATTCTCTTTGCTAACAGGATTGTTTACTTTAAGAAGTACTCCACCCCTAGACATCTTATCCCCTATCTAAAGGATTGGGGATTAGATGTCTGATCGCAGGAATCCGGCTTCTGGTAACCCCTGCAATTTCCGACACGGGACCCAGAAATGCATGGAGCGAACTCTGCTCTGTGCCAGATGATGGGTGACCACAGCCATCACACCCCCTCCATTCATGCCTAAGGGAGGGGGCGTGATGGCTGTGTACTAGCCGTCACGCCCCCTCCCATAGACATGAATGGAGGGGTGTGGAGTGACGTCACAAACACGAACGCTCTAAGCTTCCTTGTTCAGAATGCTGCGGTGCCGTACCAGAGATTGCGGGGATAACCTTTGGGTAGGGGGATAAGATGTCTAGGGACAGAGTACCTCTTTAAGGTAAACATTGCACAGTAAGGTACAGGGGTGGCTCAAATTTTTAACGATTTTTCAAAAGTCGCAGATTATAAATAAGCCGCAAAAATACACGGGTCAAACCATGCCCACTTTGTTTATGTAACATGTGGTTAGTGCTGTTATCTTGCTCAAATCCCACCCTGGACGACATCTGCAAAGAGTTTGTATGTTCTCCCTGTGTTCAAGTGGGTTTACTCCTACACTCGGGGAGATTTATCAAAACCTGTGCCGAGGAAGAGAGATATGGTTGTCCATAGCAACCAGTCAGTTTGCGTCTTTTATTTTTAAAGAGGCCTGTGAAAAATTAAAGAAGCAATCTGATTGGTTGCTATGGGCAACTGCTCCACTATTCCTCTACACTGGTTTTGTTAAATCTCCCACACTGATTTTAGATTGTGAGCCCCAATGGGGACAGGGACCAATTTGAGTGCGCACTACATAAATAAAGAATTATTGTTATAAACAGCGCTGGTAGCATGTGCGCCGGAGGAAAGTCACAGAATAAATGCCGAAAACACAGATTCTCAGTCTACATTAGCCATTTGCGCTATGTTTACCGGCGCACAAGCCTTAGTTAATGTTCCCCAATATTTTTATTGCCCTTAGATCAGAGCGTATATTTTTTGGGTGACTAAGCAGAAGGAAATCTGTGTGTTGGCAATGGCCATGATAAAATAGAGCTCAATTGGTATTTCTATGAGGTCTATGGTGTTATGGGGGTATGAAAACATAGCATATGAGACAACCCCATACAATAAGGCTATGTTCACGCGGAATTTACTGCACATTGATTGTAATGGGATTCTGCTGTCTAATCCAGACAGCGAAAATTCTGCTTTCCACAAAAATATAAGACCAGTCTTAAATTTTGCAGACTTCAGTGGCGGAATCCCATTAAAGTCAATAGGGCTTGATTTTCTGCAGATTTCTATGTTCTGAGAATGCAGAAGTTCCGCCGCAATTCCATCCAGCAAGCTTTGCTGGATGGAATTTGTGCGTAATTACGGGAATTCTGACGTGTCAAATACCATAAGTGTCACATAAGAAGACCCTAGTATCATCAGTGGCACACGGCAGTTTTTCGGGCCCTGTTATCGATTTTCCAATAGAGGCCAGAAGCTTCAAGTGACACCTTTGCACCTACGTGCGACCTGCACATCAGATCATGCCTAGACCCTCCATGACCCAGACGTAATTGAGTGCCTCATATTCCACAGAAGTATCGCTTTTACTTAGCGCCTGGGAAGACGGCATGTCAAGCTCCTTATCTCGCATCCTTCCCTTATATTTTCCATTATCGTTGATGTCTGCTCCATTCAACTGACCAGCGAAGCGTGCGGCTTATGAGCATCCTGTGACATCAAATCATTCACCAGAACGTGACATTTTCTTTCACAGTAACAAACAAAAGCCTCGGTGTATTCAATCCTTGTCCAGGGTTTTCTTGTCTGGATGAGAGTTGATCTCTCTCGCCCACACACTCCTCTCAACCCCATCAAACACCATCGAGAAGCACTTCTAAAAAGATCGCCTTCTTTTTCTCCTCATAAAAGGTGAGGAACATTAGCTCAATCACACGTGTCATGACTCCCAAAGATCTTTTTATGCCCCGTCACGTGGATGAATACAAGGACACGCTCCTCCGTTGTTGTCAGGAAATGAATAACGCAGGTGGAAAAAAAAAAGAAAAAAAGAACCCCATGCAGTCATGTTTGGCCTAAGCCCAGGTCCTTCAGGCAAGAGACAAAAGGGGTCATATGAAACATGAATTTATCGGCACGAAAAATGCCTGGAATTGACAGACCATGAATGCCGGTGTTATTTAGTGTAATGAAAACTTGAAAGAGAGAGAGAGAGAAAAAAAAAGTGGAAAACAAAACGAGTCAAACAAAAGCACGCAATGCGACTCGTGTGTATGTGTGTGTGTGTGTGTGTGGGGGGGGGGGTGGATTAAATCTGGGAAAGGGTCCAAAGGGATTTTGGCTGAGGCCTTTGGGATCAAACAACCGTAAGCCTAAATCGAGGCGGGCCAACGTGTTGTAGTGTCTCAGCACCCCGGATCCACCGCTGGTTTCTAAAACAAAGGAGCAGAGCACTGTGACTCTTTGATTCTAATCGACTCTGCAAGTAGAGCCAAGCTTTCAGTATAGGGAATCGTGAAAAGTCTTACAGACTTTCTGTTAATCTGTATACAACTTTCTCGGCCTCTAAGGCAGGATTTTCCAACCAGTATGCATCCAGCTGTTGCAAAACTACAACTACTAGCATACCTGGACAGCTGTCACCTCTCCTGCTCTTGACAGTTCCTAAAATGGACAGAGGTGTCAGCAGAGAGCATTGTGGTCTGTTGGGGGCACACTAGTTAGGAAGCAATTATCTAAGAGGTGCAGATGAGCATTTTAACCCCTTTAATTTAATCATTCAGTGGGTGCCTCAGCCCCACTGTTTTGGTCAGTAGGCAACCAGGGGCAGAGGCTCCCACTGAATGATGAAACTGAAGGGGTTAAAGCACTTAGCGGTACTCCTTTGTTTCTACCCGCTTTCCTGGGCAAGGCTATAACTAAAGGGGGTGCAGAGGTAGCAGTCGCAAGAGTTAGCATATACCGGTTAAGGGCCCAAAGGCAAATCTGCCCCATAAGAGACCAGTATTATTAATGGCACATGGGGCCCTGTAACAGATTTTGTACTGAGTCCCAGAAGCTACTGTGGTAGCCCCGGGGGTATGTAGGGTAATTGGGGTGTTGCTGTTCTGGATAATAAATGGCGCTGTAAACCCTTGTCACTCGTGATGCCAGGGTGAGGGTTAAATACTGTAATGGTGCTGGGCCTATCGCCACCTTTCCCAAGAGCGATAGGTGAGTGCATAATAAATGGATTCTCCACAACCACTATTAACTGAAAACTTGCAAGAACTTTTACTGAAGATTTTCTGTAGCAGGCAATAGCAACAACAGTCCAGATAACAGAGTCTATTTCTAGTTGAGCAGCGATTGACAGTTGGTTGGGATCAGATAAGCTCAATTTAGCTGTTAGAAGATTCTGTTGCATAGATCCGCTGGATTTAGGGGTGCATTTAGGTCTAGTGATCTTGCGGAGAGTAGCGGGGAATAATAGATATCTATCCGCTGTGGTATAGGCCGAGGCCGCAAGGCTTTGGCCTTGTAAACATACTTGAAAGTTGCAGAGGTCCTACCTCGTTCAGAGTCAGCAACCCCAGAGAGAAGAACGCGATCAATGGCCGCAGTTCCCTTATATGGGCAGGGGCTGGCCGTTTTGGATTGGTCCAAAACAACTGTCACTCACCGTTACATGGCATTATGGGAGAACACGTGACTCAAGAACCACCCAAGGTCCTTCTACATACCATAGAGTTCTGAACCAAGTCACATGACCCGCAGGTACTGCGACCCTAAACAAGTTAGTAACACAATATACATATTTACACTGATAATTTTCATAAATATCACGTTACTAAGGGATGACTAGGGGCTAACTAGGGAAGCGGACCCCGACAGTCCTAGGGACTCTGGCTTTGAGGACCCCCCCCCACCAAGGCACCGTATGAAATATGGTGCCGGGTCACCACAAACCCCCTTACTTAAAACTAGTCGACCCCAACGCCTGTCCCCTAAGGCAGAGGGACTAGGACAAGGAAAGATTTATTAAAACATTCTATACATTCTGATGAAATTTTCTTTTAGTCTGACTAGTATCCTTACTAGACAACTTTGAAGCTTACTAGACATTATGAAGCTATCTAGACATTAGTTTCTAGCTCCTTAGACTTTTTTATAGCTCTCTATACATTTATTAGGCTAACTAGACATTTTTTTATTCAGCTCTCTATACCTTTAGTTTCAATCTGACTAAACATTTTTTAAATCTCACCACATTTACTTTTGTTTTGCCACGGTGAGTTACCTGTTAGTACACAACAGTTATATTGGCTTGCCTGAGGCTATCTACCAATAAGGTTAGCTACTAGGGTCTATTGGCTACACGCTTCTTACCCCTAGAACACAACAGTATAACCTTACCTAGGTTACCTTTAGAAATACGTGTTTAACTTTAGCTCGCAAGAGCATCTACTGGCCAGGTAGAGCATCTCACACACGTAATAAAGAGAAAAGATAAGTTAGTGTACCTAACAGTGGCAGGCATTGAATATCAATAGGCTACAATTCCTAAAGTGTTTCTTGAGGGTGAGATATATTTTTTTATTTTGTGTATGTACTGAAGAAGACTGAGGCAGTACATTTAAGTGAGCAATTTAAGATACTATGTGTGCAAGTACTGCTTAAAAGTTAGTCTTGGTATCTTAAGGGCAGTTTATTTTGTGACAGGTGCTAGCGATTGGCGACTGGAATGCTACTCTCGGAGGAGCCGGGAGAGTCACCTATTTAGCAACTACTAAAACACCTTTTTAGTATTTTTATACATTTGTATGTACATGTGTACAAGAATTATTTACGTTTTTTGCCTTTAGTGTACACGTGCATCTAGCGCACATTTTTTCCGCGTACAACACTTACTTACTTTTTATGTACACAGACACAAAGCTATCTTTTCCGTGTACAAGAACCATATACATTTTTATTATACAAGTTTACACATTTATTTACTCTTCAACAAGGTTCAGGCGCATACACCTGACAAGTAGTGTTGCTCGCGAATATTCGCAATTCGAATATTATTCGCGAATATCGCATATTCGCGAATTCGCGAATTTCGCGAATATAGCGCTATATATTCGTAATTACGAATATTCGTTTTTTTTTTTTTTGTTTTTTTTTTTCTTCTTCACAGTACACATCACAGTGATCATCCCTCTCTGCTTCCAGCTTGTGTGGTGTAAAGAAGGCTCCAATACTACTGTGTGAGACTGACGTGCGGAAATTCACATATGCGAAAATTAGCATATGCTGATTTTCGCATATGCGAATTTCCGCATGTGTTAATTTGTATATGTTAATTTTCGCATACGCGAATATTCGCATATGCGAAAATAAAACGATGGTATAACGAATATGCGAATATTCGCGAATATATGACGAATATTCGTCCATATATTCGCGAATATTCGCGAATTCGAATATGGCCTATGCCGCTCAACACTACTGACAAGTGCCATTTTTAGCAAGAAAGTCCTATGAATATAGAGGTATATACAAAAACTTGCGTGTAAGGATCTGCAATTCACCTACACTAGGAGTCTATGGGAAACACGGCTTTACCACAATAAGCTGGGCACAAAACTTATGAATCTCCTACTGGCTTGAAGTCTCTTGACCTGATGGTCAGGCACAAAGCTTAATGGTTACGTTGCTGAACTTGGAACTGGAACAATCTTAGCACAGTCCTGCTAGGCACAATCTCTTGAACTTGGTTACTGAAAAACAAAAGTGGTTAGCAAAGAAAACAACAGTCATTACCTTACAGTCCTTCAGAAAACATTCTTCCGAACTCTTCTTGTGCCTCTTGTAGACCCCCTATCCCTTCCAATATCAGGGGCTGGCTGGTACTTAATGTAACTCTCCCACTCCAAATTGGTGAGAATAGAATGGGTAACAGTGGGATTAAAAGTGACCAGGGGTTTACTGGTCGGGATCAAGGTTGGTGCATAAGGTTTTAGCCCCATCTCAATGCCAGGAGTGGGCCAAAGCACTTTCGTTGGTTCCCTTGCAGGAGGCAAACCCCCATTGCTCCGAGAGGGCCTAGGTACATACGTTGGTACCCTGGAAACAGACAAACTCTCATTGCTCCGAGAGGGTCTAGGTACGGTCATTGGTGCCTGCAATTTGGACCTACTTTCTTGGTCTTGAGCAGGCCTTGGCACTTTGCTGTACGAAGAAGATGACTGTTGTTGGGGAGGCTCCTCCTCCTTGAGTTTGGTGGTGGAGGCATCAGGAGCAGACCATTTCGGCCTCAGGTTGAAGGGATCTGATTCCCAATCTGTAGACGGAAAGTATTTGAAGGGAAGCTGTGTTGGGGCTGTTGGTCTGGTGACCGCAGCAGCCCATTCTCCACGCAGGCCCTGGACGGGGGTTTACTCCACTATCTCACCCACCTCCAGAGAGTAGAACTTTTTATGAAGATATGGCCTCTGTACTGCTCGCCAGTTTACGAGAATGGTTTGGCCTGTATGGCAATCTAGGACTGTCCCATAACCTCTGACCTTGTAGAACTTGGCCACAGTTGCTCTTCGTTCTTCCAAAGGCTCCTCCCCTTCTCGGGGATGATCCCACTTGCGGATGAACAGTCCTTCCATCTCTTTAGTGTTCTGATAACGAATTCTCTCCTCAGGAGGCAAATGCAAATGCTTAGGGGCGTACAGTTCTCTGTGTCGGGCCTTTAATTTGTCCATCAACTCAGCCAGCTCGGCTTCCTGACGGGCCCTTTCTTTTTGTGCAATTGGGATTGGTGGGAGTGGCTTCCCAGGTATAGGTTGTAGAACCGCGTGCATATACTCGATGAGTCCCGGCTCGTCCCCAAAAATCCACTGGGGCAAATCTGGTGAGCGCGGTCGTGCACCCGGCAAGCTGGACAGTGATATTTCAGGCTCAGGGCTGGAGGAGGAAGAAAAGGCCGCCTCTGGCGGGGTACTCACTGCAGACTCCTCCGATGGGATTTCGGCCCACGAGCCCCAAGTCCTGTGGTGACGGGACAATCTCACCGGCGATGCTACTTCGGGTGTCCCAGCGCAGTCTCCTGGAGGTGTATCCGGCCAGTCATCATCATCATCATCGGGCAGTGGGGGAAGATTGCAGTCCCCCTCTTCGTCCAATGACAACCGTCTAATGACAGACGGTCGGCAATATCCTGGAATAGTTGGCCTGCGACTGCCACAACTTTTCGTTGCTCTGGTGCCATTTTGATGTTCTCACCACGTGGAACGCTGCTCTCCTCCATGTCTGTACTCTCCGGCTCCTTGCGCAGACTGAAGAGGTCGCTGTGCAGGGTGTCTTTTATATTGGGCTTCCCAAAAATGGCGGCTGGCAGGAAGGACGTCATCGGTGCAGCCCCGACTTCCAGTCCTCCCAGAAACGACTCCTCCGTTTCCAAGTTCCCTTTCGGCTGCGATACAGCAACTTGGCAGCCACGCCCAGGGGCGGGACGTGGCACAGCACGGGACTTTTTCGCGCGCTTCTCTGGCAGCAGGTTAACTCTTCCTGTGCTGACCAGACCAGAGGATCGTAGCATGAATTCATTTCGCAGTTTGCACATTCTTGCTGCGAATAAATCTTTGCCTCCCCCTTACTTTTTCGCGTGGCCCCCTTGTATTGTGCACCACATCTTGTACAATATAATGCGGTTTACAGCACATTAATAAAGTCTGTTATATTGGGGGGAGTACAATTTCACTAGTGGCAACAGCAGCAGGAACACCCAAATCCTGTTTGTGACGCCAAAAACGCTTTGTGGTAGCCTCGGGGGTATGTAGGGTAATTGGGGTGTTGCTGTTCTGGATTCAGGTTAAACCCCCCCAAAGGACGAGGGGACACTCCCTCCGTCTGGAGAAGAAAAAGTTTAGTCTCAAGGGGCGACACGCCTTCTTTACCGTGAGGACTGTGAATTTATGGAACGGTCTACCTCAGGAACTGGTCACAGTAGGAACAATTAACAGCTTTAAAACAGGATTAGATACATTTATGGAACAAAATAACATTAATGCTTATGAAGAAATATAAAATCCCATCCCTTCCCCAATATCGCGCCACACCCCTACCCCTTAATTCCCTGGTTGAACTTGATGGACATATGTCTTTTTTCGACCGTACTAACTACTATAATAAAGGGTGCTGTTAACCCTTGTCACTCGTGACGCCAGGGTGAGGATTAAATACTGTAATGATGCTGGGCCTATCGACACCTTTCCCAAGAGCGATAGGTGAATGCGTAATAAATGGATTGTCCACAACCACTGTTTGACTGAAAACTTGCAGGAACTTTTACTGAAGATTTTCTGTAGCAGGCAATAGCAATAACAGTCCAGATAACAGAATCTATTTCTAGTTGAGCAGCGATTGACAGTTGGTTGGGATCAGATAAGCTCAATTTAGCTGTTAGAAGATTCTGTTGCATAGATCCGCTGGATTTAGGGGTGCGTTTAGGTCCAGTGATCTTGCAGAGAGTAGCGGGGAATTATAGATATCTATCTGCTGTGGTATAGGCCGAGGCCGCAAGGCTTTGGCCTAGTAAATGTACTTGAAAGTTGCGGAGGTCCTACCTCGTTCAGAGTCAGCAACCCCAGAGAGAAGAGCACGATCAATGGCCGCAGCTCCCTTATATGGGCAGGGGCTGGCCGTTTTGGATTGGTCCAAAACAACTGTCACTCACCGTTACACGGCATTATGGGAGAACACATGACTCAAGAACCACCCAAGGTCCTTCAACATACCATAGAGTTCTGAACCAAGTCACATGACAAGTGAGTAACACAATATACATATTTACAAGTTACTAAGGGGTGACTAGGGGATAAATAGGGAAGTAGACCCCGACAGTCCTAGGTACTCTGGCTTTGAGGACCCCCCCACCAAGGCACAGTATGAAATACGGTGCCAGGACACCACACTACAAGTTACGCCTCTGATTCTGGGCATCCCTAAAAGCAGTGTTCACACGGACAGGGTGCCTCCAGCTATTGTAAAACTGCACCTCCAGGCTACAGGCAACGGCCTACTAAGAGTTGTTTGCAGTGTTTTAAAATGAGAGGCCTTCTTTACCTGTCAGTATCATAAAAGACGATAAAGCTGGATTTTTTTCTTTTTTTGTTTCAGCAAAAAGTCCCCCCCCCCCCCCCCCCCCACAAAAAAAAAAAAACGCCAAACTTACCAGAGGCCAGATGTTATCTAGAGGTCAATGAGGAGGGCAATATGAAATGCCAAAAATCCACTTGACAATTTTTCCCTTGCTATAATTTCACTTTTTATTAGGCCGTGTTCACACAGTGGAATTTTTGAGTGGAATACGGTGAAAAAATTCTGCTTGAATATTCCGTAGCAGCATTGTCTTCAACGGAATTCTGCTGCACCGTGTACACTTCAGAACTCCCACGCCGGAAACATCTGGTGCTGAAATTCAAATTCTGTCCACCGCAGAATGAATTGACTTGCAGAATCCTCTCAGAAATACATTGTCATCTATGGAGACATTGCATTTCTGAGCGGTCCTAGCGTCGGCATGTTCTGCTGGTGTTCCCGCTGTCTGTGGAAATTCCAGAAATTTCTGGGTGGACATTTTGCCATGTAAACATTAAGGGGGAGATTTATCAGAGGAGATGTCCAGAGGAAAAGTTGCTGAGATGCCCATAGCAACCAATCTCATCGCTTCTTTCATTTTTTAAAAGACCTCAGAAAAATGAAAGAAGCGAGTTGATTGGTTGCTATGGATGACTCAGCAATTTTTTCTCTGGACATCTCCTCTGATAAATCTCCCCTTAAAGGGGTAATCAACTAGAAAACTTTTTTTTTTTAAATCAACTGTTGCCTGAAAGTTAAATGTATTTGTAAATTACTAATACATCTAAAATCTTAACCCTTCCAGTACTTATCAGCTGCTGTAAGATCCAGATGAAGATCCAGATGATGTTCTTTTATTATTGAATTTCCTTTCTGTCTGACCACAGTGGTCTCTGCTGACACCTGTGCTTATTTTAAGAACTGTCCAGAGTAGGAGCAAATCCCCATAGCAAACCTCTCCTGCTCTTGACAGTTCCTAAAATGGAAAGAGGTGTCAGCAGAGAGAACTGTGGTCAGACAGAAAGGAAATTAAAAAAGAGAAGTATTTCCTGTGAAGCATATAGCAGCTGATAAGTACTGGAAGGGTTAAGATGCTTAAATAGAAATAATTTACATATCTGTTTAACTTACTAGCACCAGTTGATTTAAAAAAAAATCCAGGGGAGTACCCCCTTAACCCCTTAAGGACCAAGGACGTACCGGTATGTCCTTGGTCCTGCTTCCGTGATATAACGCAGGGTTACACAGTAACCCCGCATCATATCACGGCGGGCCCGGCGTCATAGTGAAGCCGGGACCCGGCGCTAACAGCGCGCAGCGCCAATCGTGGCGCCGCGCGCTATTAACCCTTTAGCCGTGCGCTCAGAGCTGAGCCACGTGGCTAAAAGTGAAAGTAAAAACTGCCGGTTAGCTCAGTGGGCTGTTCGGGATAGCTGCGGCGAAATCGCGGCATCCCGAACAGCTTACAGGACAGCAGGAGGGTCCCTACCTGCCTCCTCGCTGTCCGATCGCCGAATGCCTGCTCAGTGTCTGAGATCCAGGCATGAGCAGTCAAGCGGCAGAATCATCGATCACTGGTTTCCTATGAGAAACCAGTGATCAATGATAAAGATCAGTGTTTGCAGTGTTATAGCCCCCTATGGGATAACAATGATCAGTGTGTGCAGTGTTATAGGTCCCTATGGGAGCTATAACACTGCAAAAAAAAAGTGAAAAAAAAGTGAATAAAGATCATTTAACCCCCCCCCCTATTAAAAGTTTGAATCACCCCCCTTTTCCCATAAAAAAAAACACAGTGTAATAAAAATAAAAATAAGCATATATGGTATCACCGTGTGCGGAAATGTCCGAATTATAAAAATATATCCTTAATTAAACCGCTCTGTCAATGGCGTACGCGCAAAAAAATTCCAAAGTCCAAAATTGTGCATTTTTGGTCACTTTTTATATAATTTAAAAATGAATAAAAAGCGATCAATAAGTCCTATCAATGCAAAAATGGTACCGTTAAAAACTTCAGATCACGGCGCAAAAAATGAGCTCTCATACCGCCCCATACACGGAAAAATAAAAAAGTTATAGGGGTCAGAAGATGATAATTTTAAACGGATTAATTTTCCTGCATGTAGTTATGATTTTTTCCAGAAGTACGACAAAATCAAACCTATATAAGTAGGGTATCATTTTAATCGTATGTACCTACAGAATAAAGATAAGGTGTCATTTTTACCGAAAAATATACTGCATAGAAACGGAAGCCCCCAAAAGTTACAAAACTGCCTTTTTTTTTAAATTTTGTCGCACAATGATTTTTTTTTTTCCGTTTCACCGTAGATTTTTGGGCAAAATGACTGACGTCATTACAAAGTAGAATTGGTGGCGCAAAAAATAAGCAATCATATGGATTTTTAGGTGCAAATTGAAAGAGTTATGATTTTTTAAAGGCAAGGAGCAAAAAACGAAAATGCAAAAACGGGAAAAAAAAACGGTCCTTAAGGGGTTAAAGGAGTACTTTGGCGCTTTTTTTCTTCTATTAACTCAACGTGCCAGGGCTGTCATGTGAAACAAAACAAACTTTAACTCACCTGCCTACGTTCCCACGTTGCTCCGATGTCGGTATCCCGTTTTCCGGTCCCTGTCTTCTCCTGCTTCCTGCAGGTCAGTGAGTCACGCTGCTCTCAGTGTATCACCAGCCACATCGGGACATTGCTGCGGCCGGTGATACACTGAGAGCAGCGTGACTCACCGATCTGCAGGAAGTGGAAGAAGACAGGGACCGGAGAATGGGACACCGACATCGGAGCAACGTGGGAACGCCGGCAGGTGAGTTAAAGTTTGTTTTGTTTCATTTTGTTAATAAAAAAAAAAAGCACCATAGTACTTCTTTAAGTGTTTTTTGGCTAAGTTGCAGTTTTCAAAAATAGCAGCAAGCTGATACTATGGAGTATTTAGTTTTTTCTCACATAGACTTCAATAGGAAAAATTAAATTACAAGGAAATGCAGGTTTAACATTGTCATTACACAGTGAAAACTTAGACTAAAAAAAAAAAAAACATTCATTAATGGGATCAAATAATATCCTATTTATGTTAAGTTTAGCCAACATCAGGTTTACTCCTCCTTTTTACACTCATTGGGTAAAACAATCTCACAACAAGGGGGGTTTAGACACCAGACATATGTGTTAGTTGCTGACGCACCTTAGGGGTGAAACTTATCTCCCAGCCGTCAATAGGAAACTGAGGGGGTTCCCACTGCACCTCCACAGAGGTTTGAGTCACATTTTTAAATTGAAGTCCTCTCGGTGGGGAGATATCTGGAAAGAAATATGGTGATTTATGTAAATGGTTAAATTGCGCTACACAACAACCCAACAAACCACTTAAAAAACAAAATAAAATAAAGGCTTTGTGCACATGTAGCATTTTGGTACATTTTTTTTAAATATTTTTTTTTTTGTTACTATTTTGTTGCTTTTAACTCAATGGTAAAATGTTTGCCAGTTCACATTCGGTTGAATTTTACATCAGCGCTCGTTACAGACATAAAACTAAAGGGGAACTCCGGTACATGAGCGCTGTATCTACGGCTCTCCCATAGAGATACATGAAGGGGGCGGGGGGGGGGGGGTTGTTGGTCACCGCATCATGGGGTGGTCAACAGTAATCTGTGCACAAAGCGGAGGCCGCACGTCTCTGCAGCGGCCCCCGCGTTAACTTTAAAAACGCAGGGGTCGCCGGGAGGTCACTGACGTCCCCTGCGTGCGCCCCTAGAAGAAAAGCAGAGTGGTGCGGTGAGGAGGACGCACGCATGGTAAGTTACCAGCGGCACGTCATCTTCAATGTTCCGACCTCCGCTCCCGGGACCTACTGCTATGGCCCATAGGCCATAGCAGTAGATCGTGACCCCGGTCCCCGGGGTCCCTGGACCATATGAGCGGTGGTCAGAACACTGAAGTGGGGCAGTACACAGCCATACAGCCTCCAGCCATACACTGTATAAGGCTTCAGGCTGTATGTCTGTGGGGGAACATACTGCACCTAATGTGGGGAACTATACTGCACCTAATGTGGGGAACTATACTGCACCTAATGTGGGGAACTATACTGCACCTAATGTGAGGAACTATACTGCACCTAATGTGGGGAGCTATACTGCACCTAATGTGGGGAACTATACTGCACCTATTGTGGGGAACTATACTGCACCTAATGTGAGGAGAACTATACTGCACCTAATGTGGGGGAACTGTACTGTACCTAATATGGGGAGCTATACTGTACCTAATGTGGGGGAACTGTACTGCACCTAATGTGGGGAGCTATACTGCACGTAATGTGGAGAACTGTACTGCACCTAATGTGGGGGAACTATACTGCACCTAATGTGGGGGAACTATACTCCACCTAATGTGTGGAGCTATACTGCACCTAATGTTGGGAGCTATACTGCACCTAATGTGGGGAGCTTTACTGCACCTAATGTGGGGAACTATACTGCACCTAATGTGGGGAACTATACTGCACCTAATGTGGGAAACTATACTGCACCTAATGTGGGGAACTATACTGTACCTAATGTGGGGAACTATACTGCACATAATGTGGGGAACTATACTGCACATAATGTGGGGAGCTATAATGCACATAATGTTGGGGAACTGTACTGCACCTAATGTGGGGGAACTATACTGCACCTAATGTGGGGGAACTATCGGGGGGGGGGGGGAACTATCGGGGGACCAACATAATGAAGTGCTCCGTCTTCCAGGCAGCCTTAATCTGGCCCTGGTCATTAGCGATAAATGTTTTTCCAGCAAAAAAAAATAAAATTTCAAATATGAAAACAGCCAAAAAAAAACTAGTTCTATCACAGTTACTTGCGTCACAGCTATATATCTCATGTAAATCAAAGGTGGCGCTTCCCTTTCTACCTGATCATCGCCTCGGCAGGACATTGGATATCAAAGGCTGAAAGGTAATCAAAAGGGACGACTGATCCGATTCACAGGTATTGAACATTCTACATAAAGGCGCCACCGCCACATAAATGTCTGTACAGTATTTAGGTAAAAGATATCACCTGGCTCTAAACTGTAAAGTGAATTGTTTCCTTGTCCATAGACAACAATGGTTTCACTGTAATAAATAGAATGTTATAGAAGCATTGAGTGTCGGGCTCTATTTATATTATTGCCACGGCTTCCTGTTATTAATGGGGCCATGAAAGCTGGAATAGATCATTTTTAAAAGAAGTCCTGATGGATCCTTTTGTCATAAAATGAGTTTTGCGGTTTGCAGTTACTAAAGACAGCGAGGAGACTACTCTAAACACATCTAAGATCCCTAATAATTGTAATTATTGATCATTTTAACACATTATTGATATGTTATAAATGTAAAGATAGATACTCACGGGTGGATGTGGTGATACTGGCCGGCTCGCTGGTGACATCACTAATAACGGTGCATACACTTATATTGTACGTTGTACCCGGCTCCAGTTCTCTTATGGTGACGGCACTCCAATCTCCAGGTACCCTTTGCTGCAGCTTCTGTTGTGGACCCCACTCTCCTGGCACTGCCGGCTGGTATGAGATGACATACTCTGTCACGGCCGACGTTCCTTCCCATACCAAGTCTATCCAGTGGTCTCCCACAGCCGTTACACTGAAATCCACTGGTGGGGCCACTAGGGGGAGATAAAGAGGGAAAATATAAGTAAGATTTTTAATCAAAAAAATATTGTTAGTAATACAGAATACTGGAACACAAAAAAATGGAGGAAGTGCATGAAACAACTTTTAATTGAAATGGATAAAACATCACTACATAGCTCCCAGGACTACTAAAGGTGCATTCATAGCCATCTTGGAGTCATTAAACACATAGACCTATAGCACCATCAGTGATCATCATAGTACCATTTCATAATACTTATCACAGTGTACTGTACTATTGGCCCAACCATAGTGTAAGGATTTCTTCCTCGGGATAGCTCTTGGATCATCATTGGCACCACCACAGCACACGTTTCCACTTCAATCAGCAGACAAACAACAGTACTTCATGCAAGTCCGGACCCTCGCCAGCTTTATTAGATAGGTTGCAGGATAAAAAAAAACATAACACAGGAACAAACAAAACCCTAGACCGTCTAGTCACTAACTACACAATCACAATCCAGCATGTCCTGTCTAACAACTGGTGGGCTTTTCCTGGCCAGTTAAACTTATGCCTTCTACTCACTGTTCACACACAGCATTTGCAACATCTTGCTGTGTGTCTCTGGATACAGCCTGGTGACAGTCCAGTTCCACGTACAGCGGGATACCACCCACCAGTAACTCACAGATCCTCACATCCATCTTTTCTGGCCTCCTGACCAGAGGATCATTAGGTGCGAAGACGTTCTCTTGCTGAGCTGCAGCCAATTTAATCAAGGTGCTCACCATAGCATCCTTCTTGGTGACAACCGGTTGCTGTCCACATCGATTGCTCCTAGCAACGGCATTTCGACGTCGACCCTTCTTTGCAAAACAAACAACACGGCTTACTGTTGTTGCGTTGCACAGGTGGCACCTGTCTCCTTAGCTGAGAGAGTGCTCACTTGCTTGACGCGATCCATTGCCCCTAGCAACGCTTTCGCCACAGGCTCAGTCTTGTATCTGCACTCAACAGCTGGGCTTGTCCCACTTGCAACATGCAGGGTGGGTTGCTCCTGGCAACAACTTCACTGCAACTCGACTGCTGGTTGCTCTTAGCAATGTGATGCCCGCATCCTCCACCAATTGTAAGGATTTCTCCCTGGGGATAGCTCTGGGATCGTCCTTGACACCACCACAGGACACGTTTCCACTTCAGTCAGCAGGCAAACAGTAGCCCTTTATGCAAGTCCAGCTCCTCGCCAGCTTTATTAGATAGGTTGCAGGATAAATAATAAACATAACACAGGGACAAACAAAACCCTAGATTATCTACTCACTAACTACACAATCCAGCATTCCCTGTCTATCAACTGGTGGGCTTTTCCTGGCCAGTTAAACTTATGCCTCCTGCAACCTTCTACTGACTGTTCACACACAGCTTTTGCATTGTCTTGCTGTGTGTCTCGTCCACACCACTTCTTGGGGCCACTAACATCTTGGGCTGTGTGTTCCTCAGCAGGATCCCTGCCTCTCCCTACAGCCACCTTGCTGTCCTCTAGGGAAAGCCCAGATTATTCTGTTTGACTTCCTTTAAAGGGGTTCTCCGCTGACAGCGGTCGCACCCCCTTCCCATAGACTTTCGTTGAGGGGGCGGGCGTGATGTCACGAGGGGGCGGCCTCAAACAGGGAAGCCCGCACACAGAGTTCGGAGTAATAAACTTCCGGATGCTGCGAGCGGAGCTCCGGAAGGCAGGGCAGCGGAGAACCCCTTTAAAGCATACTTCACCTTCTTCTACCTCATTAATTAGGCCACATGTGGAGGTTTCTCCATTGTTAGATAGGGAAATACACCCTTTCCTTGCCACACTGTCACAATAGTTAAACATGTACAATTACTATCATGGGAAACATACTGTTAGCAATCCATAATCATTCTGCTTCCAGGAAACCATCAACAAGGTTTACTGCTTTTGTACCCTAGACCAGTGTTTCTCAACCAATGCTCCTCCAGCTGTTGCAGAATTATAACACCCAGCTATTCTGGAAAGCCATTGGCATGCTGTGAATAGTGTTGAGCGGCATAGGCCATATTCGAATTCGCGAATATTCGCGAATATATGGACGAATATTCGTCATATATTCGCGAATATTCGCATATTCGTTATATTCTCGTTTTATTTTCGCGTATGCGAAAATAAGCGCAAGCGAAAATTAACATATGCGGAAATTCGCATATGCGTAAATTAGCATATGCTAATTTTCGCATATGCGAATTTTCGCACGCCAGTCTCACACAGTAGTATTACAGCCTTCTTTACACCACACAAGCTGGAAGCGGAGAGGGATGATCACTGTGATGTGTACTGTGAAAAAAAACAAAAAAAAAAAACGAATATTCGTAATTACGAATATATAGCGCTATATTCGCGAAATTCGCGAATTCGCGAATATGCGATATTCGCGAATAATATTCGAATTGCGAATATTCGCGAGCAACACTAGCTGTGAACTGTAGATTTGCAACAGCTGGAGGCAACACCACCCTAGACAATAATAGTTATAGGCTCATTTAACTTCTATAGTTAGAATACCTAATTCAAATGTCTATCGTTCTATAACCTGAACTAATAAATTGGCCTTAAAACTTTTTATGTATTGTCATTGGTATGCAATGCAATTGGGTACACAAAGAC
>NW_026610152.1:0-17648 GCF_029499605.1 Hyla sarda | reverse complement strand
GCTCTGGCTTTGTAAGCTACATGGAGTAGCAGGAGACATGTTTAGTCTGGGAATGTTTAGTCATGCAGCTGGGAGAGCCAGGGCCCTGTTCTTAACATGTTTTCCATAAAGTAAGAGTATTTTTATTAGACCTGTACAATGGGCCACTCTGTTGTATGTATGACTAAATTGACAACTGCTTGTTACATGTCACTAGGGGGTGTTTTCCTGTTCTCACATCGTATATTCTTAATAGGGCAGACATAATATGGATGCAGTTTTTGTAATGTGGCAATGGTGTGGATTTCTTTTAGCACCATTAGCACTGTGTGTAAAATCTATTGCCCCTAAGATACCTAGAGAATATTGTGCACAGGTTTTTAGAATAGGATCCAGACATCAGACTTTTTCTGGTCAGAAGATCTTAAAGGGATACTCTGGTGCTAAACATCTTATACCCTATCAAAAGGATAGGGGATGAGATGTTAGATTGCGGGTATCCTGCTGCTGGGGAACCCCGCGATCTCACCTGCAGCACCCCCGTTTTTCAGCTGCACAGAGCGAGGATTGCTCTGTGGCTGATGACGGATGGAAAAACCGGGGTGCTGCAGGAGAGATCACGGAGGGATACCTGCGATCTAACATCTCATCCCCTATCCTTTTGATTGGGGATAAGATGTTTAGTGCCAGAGTACCCTTTTAAAGGGGTTTTACAAAACCAGTAACCGAATTCAATGGTAGACCATCTTTAGATAGGTAGGTGTGACTGCTAATTGATCTCCTCAACCCCTTGTTTACGAAGCACAGCTGTCAATCACTGAATTGGACAACCAGAAGAAATTAACATGAATAAACGAGTATACTTGCATGAATATTCTTTTTGTGACTGTGCCTAGTATTTCAGCTCGGAGCAGCTTACTCCCATTAAAGTGAATGGCAGTGATTAGGTACAGACTCTGTCAGACTATAGAGCTCCATGTCCCTACTATCTGCTTTCTAAGGGCAGTGTTGAGACTCGTACTTGCACTGTTCTAATATTGATGGCCTATTCTTTATAATGTAGGTTCACCTCTGGATCATGTACTCATCTTTTAGAGATTTGTAGGTGGACCTATTATTTTAACTTAAAGACTCAATGTGTGATCCAACAATACAGTAGCTGCTATAGTTCATCAACTTCTCTGCAACCCATCTTCTCTGAGATGGTATCAACTTTACAGTACGCAGCCATAAATGATGGACTCACAAGACAAGACGAGAAACATTTAGAACCATGAGGAATTATTGTATTTTTAGTTCTCTAGTATACAAACATACACCAGCTCCTCTTTCACCCATTGAAAAGCAAAAAAAAAAAAAACTATTGTGAATTCTGCAGCGATTAAATATTACATTTTCCCTTTAAAGCAAAAGTCGCCCAAAACTAGACATTCAATTGTAAACATCAGAGCTGTTTATCGTTGAAAAGCAATTTATTTATGTGAATCGGTAATGAGATACATGAGGCTCATTCCGTAGCCATTTATACTGTAGATGATGTCAGCTGAACGCTTCTCAATGTTCAGTGCAGCGTTGATGCATCATGTGTAGTTTTTAATGTACAGAAGATCCATATTTTCAACTCCCTAGATCAATCTAGAACACTTGACAATACTTTTTTTTTTTCTACTTCTTTCTTCGCAAAGTTTTTAAATCAATTTTTGTGCAAACTGTAGTAATCATTCTGTCTGCATGGGCTGGTGCCACTTAATCAATGCCAGGTGAATTGGCAGCATGCTAAGGAGAAAATGGCTTTGTTCTGGAGATTAAAATCCTTACGGTATTACACTTTCATAACTAAAAGGCGCAATGCAGGAGTCATTGGCCCCAACCATTGTTACATTTCCTTGTTAGAGTTAGAAAATGCCAAGTTATGTCACAAAATAAATTATATTGTTCCCTTTTTGTCTTGGTGCCACAGGCGTGTTTAGCTCAGGATGATGCGCCCATCTTTGGTGGGTATGCACAGTGCACTGTTTAATCATATTCAAGGAGAGCTAGATTAATAGACAAACTAGTGTAGGATGAAGCATTGTATACGTTCTGTCCTGATTTGGCCTGTAAGCATAGTGGTTCTTGCAGCGGAGAGGAGCTTTATAACAGATGCTATGTTTCTATGCTCTGGTCTTTTGCCACGATGTTACGGAATATTCATGTACATTTAGCTGATAGATAACAGATGTCAAACTGGGAAAGCCAGTCACTAGTCCACAGACCAGACTCTCTTAATATTTTCTGACCCCAAAATAATTTCTGAGAACAGAAAAAGAGAATTCCCATGTGGCAATGTTTTCGTGGATTTATTTAAATAACGACACACAATACGACATGACCAGAAAGGAAGGGGGGTGTTTCTGGTGTTGAGAACCATAGTGTTGTACAATTAAGGATGAGCAATGGATGATGGTAGAGACTAAACCCATAAAGTAGATGTGGTGTCACCCATATATATTAGTTGGGTGCAGCCCCCAGGTAGTCTGAGGTTGTATTGCAGCACATATCTGCCGCTGACCTGTCTGAGCTCCTGAACCTCTTATCCCCAGTCCCAGAGAGAGACCACCATCCCAGGAGCTCATCTGTTCCCACTGATCTTTCTTCCAGCCCCAATGACCACTTATTAGAGTCCCTTAGTTTAATTGCTTACACATATGCCCTTGTAACCATAATGGGGTTTTTCACCTTGTCTTTCTCCTCTACATTCTACAAAGCAGGTAAACGTATGAATCATTTGGTGACCAATAGATAGAGGATAAACATTTGAGTGGCTTTCGGTAAAACTAAGCTGACACAGATCAGACAAGGGTATGGTTTTCTTAAATAAGCACCCCAACATTTATTTATTTTTATAATGTAGAGATTTTTGTTTATACCTTTAATGCTTACCTGTTTTAGCTGTTGTGGCAGGCATGGGTTTTCACCTCTCTTGACTTGTATTTTCTGCTTGAAATGATTTTCTCTTGCTGCCTACTTTTCCCTTGAAGCCTCTGGTTTTGCAATTAGGGGGTGGAGTCTCATCACTGCAGGTCAACTAATTAGTCCAACCATCAGATTGCTGAACTCTGGCCAGGTGAGACTTAAAAATGGGGGAGATTTATCAAAACCTGTCCAGAGGAAAAGTTGCTGAGTTGCCCATAGCAACCAATCAGATCGCTTCTTTAATTTTTGAAAAGTCCTCTGCAAAATGAAAGAAGTGATCTGATTGGTTGCTATGGGCAACTGGGCAACTTTTCCTCTGGACAGATTTTGATCAATCTCCCCCGATAAGTGGAATGCTATCCATTCACATTATGTGCAGTTTTAATGTGTGTTCTTATTTAAAGTGCATTTTTAGAGAAATATTGCCATGAGTAAAAAAGTATTTGACTTAAAAGCACAATTGATGGGTTTTATGAAAATTCAAGCTGCTCATTTCTATTATGATGTATGCAATCACTGCAAAAAAGTGTCATTTTGTAAGTATTTCGGGGAAAATTACAGCAGGAACGCATAAAAAAAGCTACAAAAAGCAATATATGAACACAGCCCCCGGGGAACTGTTTATCCGTTTTTATCCGGATTCCATAAAGAGATCAGCAGCAGAATACACATAGTACTGGGTGTGAAGGGGAGGGGTCTGTGAACTGCTAGGAGAGATCTGGTAGGTGATGCCCTCTTGTAGTTCACAGGAAGTCAGCTGACCCAGGACACACCACTTATACCTGGTTAATAACGCTTTTCAGTCTTAAAATCTCCCACTCCTCTAGATTTTTTCCCCCTGTGGATCTGGAATGAAACGGATGGGGGGGGGGGGTGTATATTTATCTACATATATATATATATATATATATATATATATATATATATATATATATATATATATATATATATATATATATATATATATATATCTATATATATATATATATATATCTATATATATATATATATATATATATATATATATATATATATATATATATATATATATCTATATATATATATATATATATATATATCTATATATATATATATATATCTATATATATATATATATATCTATATCTATATATATATATATATATATATTTTATTTTTATTTTATTTATTTTATATTTATTTATATATATATATATATATATATATATAAATTAATATATATATATATAATATATATATAATATATATAGATATATTATATATATATAATATATAT
The DNA here is from genome assembly GCF_029499605.1 of Hyla sarda. Taxonomy (NCBI): domain Eukaryota; kingdom Metazoa; phylum Chordata; class Amphibia; order Anura; family Hylidae; genus Hyla; species Hyla sarda. Next base: position 13,438 of record NW_026610152.1, on the reverse strand, counting down.
AGATATATTATATATATATAGATATATTATATATATATAGATATATTATATATATATAGATATATTATATATATAGATATATATAATATATATATATATATATATATATATATATATATATATATATATATATATTCAACTGGCTCCGGAAAGTTAAACAGATTTGTAAATTACTTCTATTAAAAAAATCTTAATCCTTCCAATAGTTATTAGCTTCTGAAGTTTTCTCTTTAACTGCTCAATGATGAAGTCACGTCCCGGGAGCTGTGCATGATGGGAGAAAATCTCCATAGAAACTGCACAGCTCCCGGAATGTGAGTCATCAGAGAGCAGTTAGACAGAAAACAACAACTCAACTTCAGAAGCTAATAACTATTGGAAGGATTAAGATTTTTTAATAGAAGTAATTTACAAATCTGTTTAACTTTCCGGAGCCAGTTGATATATAAAGAAAAGTTTTGGCCTGGAATATCCCTTTAAATGAAATGTGCAGTATAAGGCTTTCATAAGCTGCATCTAGTTGACTGAAATGAAGTCCATTCAGTTTCCAGCAATTGATTCCGTTTTTTTAGTGCCAGTTTGTAATACGGGCCCCATAAAGTATCCGTGATCTCAAAGGAAAAGAAATAAGAATTTTGCAGAGTGAGATCCATAAATGTCTTGTAAGTAGCTATTAGCTTTTTCTATTAGGTAGTTTATGAATTGCTATAGATGGAGAATTAGCATTTTTTTCCCCCCCACCATCCAAAACGTATTAAAAATCTAATGACCTTAGTCATCCCCTTCTGTCATGGTGTAAAATTTTTTTTTGTTATGTATATCTCTGGGAAACTGGGTAACCAGCTTGAATGGGGTTTTTCAACAACAAAACATAGAAATGGGGGACTTATGCGGATGCAAGGCAGCGTAGCCCACCTTTTCCTTCCAGACTAAACATATGTAGAGCGGAGATCCATAAAGCACATGTCTGTCTCCTGCATCTTTTGTACTTTTAATCTATGTGTCCCTGATGCCAAGTTATGTATTTTGTAAATTTACTTTGTGGTGGATTGTACCCTCTTTTGTATGTCACGGCCCCCAGGTGTTCTGCATTCTTCACTACTAGGAATGACTGTCGTATTAAGCTTTTCCCACATTCTGGGCGACTTAAGACAATGCTTTTAAGGTCAGCTGATTACAGGGGGCTGATTACCGTGGTTGACCACGATTTTGTCTCTGGTTTAAAAACCGTACTGCAACCGCATAAGTTTTTTTTAACATGGACGTCAATGGGAAACGCACATGTATACGGTTCCATACGGGAAAAACGTATACGTTTTTACTTTGCATGTGCGCATTTGAATCCTAAAGTCCCCACCCAAGGCCCCTCCCATTAAAAATGGACAACATTTTCAAAAACGTATGGGTTTTTTTTCTATAAAAACTGACGGAACTGTATGCACTTTTAAAAACAGTATAATGTTTAAAAACGCATACGGTTTACTTTTCTCCATACTGTTCCATCTGTTTTTTTGCCATACGGTTTTCTTTAGAAAAACTGATTGAAAACAGTATGGCAAAAACGTAGTGTGAACCCAGCCTTACATTGTGTTGTTTAAGTGTTCCCCCCCTTTTTTTTTTTTTTTTTTTTTTTTTTTGAGCAGTGTATAAAGCTAATGCAAACATACCATATGATCTTTTTTAGTATTTACCATGCAGTTGTTCTGTGCTTCTAAATGCAAGCCCTGGGCACATCTGGCATCCTGGATACATAAAGAAATAAATCCCATTTTTACTCTCTTTCGACCCAGCTATTGCACTTTATACCTGTTGCCTAGGCACCCATGTAGCCTTCATGCCAGCCTGCATACTAGATCCTAGGATTGTTACAGTGGGATGAATGAATTACTGGGGGCTCCAGAATCCAAAATGGAGTCAGCACTAGAGAGACGCACCAAGGATGCAGGTATCCAACCAGTGTGCCAGGGCTGGATCAAGTATAGTCCATTGTAAGCGAAGACACATCACAGATGATGGTGTTCAGGGTTAATACTGTGGCTCAGTTTTTATTGCACCAAAATCGTCTTCATGCCAAGCGTGTGTAGCACTCTAGTTCTGTTTGTAAACAAAGGGAATGCACCTGCGCTACAGGCTGACATCACGCATCATGTGTTTCCACATCGCCTGAGACCACTCCCCACTAGGGGGAGCCGGACCCAGCAGGCGGCTACATGTAATTCAAAGCTGTGAACTGTCAGCATCTCAAGCGCTGCCAGCTAGTCCGCTTATATTAGACAGACATACAATGAGAATACATTCCTATTACAATCTCAACACAAATCGCTACATGTATATAGAGCCCAAAGAGGACCGCATATACATCTTTTGGGGGATTTTACAACTCTTCAGTGGCATTCTTGTAGTTTGTAATCCCCCGTTAAAATCTTTATATGAAAAATTAAAAACCTAATTATCGGTTAAAAAGTTGCTATAGAAATAAGACTCGGAACAAGATGCTAGTAATGAAAATGAAAATAAAAAAAATAAATAAAATAAAATAAAAAATAATAAAAAATGCAAGATAAAGAATGATAATTGAAGACTATTGGGGGCTCCGATATGAGTGATGTGCCGAAACCTACGATAACTAGCTTGTCTAATGGTAATTAAAAGCATATTAAGAGGCTTCATCTTACCCATCCTAGGACAAATCAGTTATGTTTATTAATTAATCTTTAATTCCACCACCAAGGAGTTGGAGATTATTCACATCCGTCAATGATAAATGTGAATACTGACACAGAGTATTCCTCATAGTGACACAGGAAACAGACTCCTGAAGCTGAAGGAAATGTAAGAAAGATTATATATTACCACAAGGGGGTCTCTTTAATGTTATGGGATAAAGTACTTGCAACTATTGTCCAGAGTAGTAGCAAATCCCCATAGCAAACCTCTCCTGCTCTGGATAGTTCCTGACATGGACAGAGGCGTCAGCAGAGAGCACTATGGTCAGACTGGAAAGAACTATACAGCTTTCTATGGAGCACACAGCAGCTGATAGGTACTGGAAGAATTTTCAGCTGTCCCACATGGAAAAGCTAGATTTGGATAAGGGAAGATATATATATCCTGGTAGACGGATGCGTTGACCCTGGACTTAAAGGGGTTATGCAGGAAAAAACTTTTTTTATATATCAACTGGCTCCAGAAAGTTAAACTGATTTGTAAATTACTTCCATTAAAAATTCTTAATCCTTTCAGTACTTATGAGCTTCTGAAGCTAAGGTTGTTCTTTTCTGTCTAAGTGCTCTCTGATGACACGTGTCTCGGGAACTGCCCAGTTTAGAAGCAAATCCCCATAGCAAACCTCTTTTAAACTGGGCGGTTTCCGAGACGTGTCATCAGAGAGCACTTAGACAGAAAAGAACAACCTTAACTTCAGAAGCTCATAAGTACTGAAAGGATTAAGATTTTTTAATGGAAGTAATTTACAAATCTATTTAATTTTCTTTAGCCGGTTGATATATAAAAAAAAAAGTATTTTCCTGGATAACCCCTTTAACCCCTTAAGGACCAAGGACGTATGAGTAAGTCCTTGGTCCCGCTCCCATGATATAACGCGGGGTCCCACGGTGACCCCGCATCATATCACGGTGGGCCCGGCATCATAGTGAAGCCGGGACCCTCCTCTAATAGCGCGCGGCACTGATCGCGGTGCCGTGCGCTATTAACCCTTTAGCCGCGCGCTGAAAGCTGAGCCACGCGGCTAAAAGTGAAAGTAAAATGTGCCAGTTAGCTCAGGGAGCTGTTCGGGATCTTCGCGGTGAAATTGCGGCATCCCGAACAGCTGTACTACAGGATGAAGGTCTATTACCTTCTTTCCTGCAGTCAGATTGCCGATTGAATGCTTCAAGCCTGAGATCCAGGCTTGAGCAATCAATCGCCGAACACCCTGATCAATGCATCCCTATGGAGATGCATTGAACACAGTTAAAGATCAGTAAATGCAATGTTATAGCCCCCTATGGGGGCTATAATATTGCAAAAGAAAAGTGTAAAAAAATCATTAACCCTTTCAATTATCCCTTCCCCTAATAAAAGTTTGAATCACCCGGCATTTCCAGTTAAAAAATAAGTGTAAATAAAAATAAACATATGTGGTATCGCCGCGTGCGTAAATGTCCGATTTAAAAAAATATACCGCTAATTAAACCGCACAGTCAATGGCGTACACGCAAAAAAATTCCAAAGTCCAAAATAGCGTATTTTTGATCACTTTTTATATCATGAAAAGATGAATAAAAAGCGATCAAAAAGTCAGATCAATACAAAAATGGTACCGACAAAAGCTTCAGATCACGGCGCAAAAAATTAACCCTCATGGTGCCCTGAACACGGAAAAATTAAAAAGTTATAGGGGTCAGAAGATGACAATTTTAAACATATTCATTTTTCTGCATGTAGTTATGATTTTTTTCTGAAGCAATACAAAATCAAACCTAAACAAGTAGGGTATCATTTTAACCGTATGGACATAGAGAATAAAGATAAGGTGTCATTTTTACCGAATAATATACTACGTAGAAACGGAAGCACCCAAAAGTTACAAAATGGCTGTATTTTTTTTCAATTTTGTCGCACAATGATTTTTTTTCCCGTTTCGCCGTAGATTTTTGGGTAAAATGACTATCATTACAAAGTAGAATTAGTGGCGCAAAAAAATAAAATTTTGCACCTAAAAATCTGCATTATGGCTTAAGTTATGATTTTTTAACTGTAAGGAGGAAAAAACGAAAGAGCAAAAACAAAAAAACGCCCGGTCCTGAAGGGGTTAATGAAGCACAATGGACCAACACCAGCAGATGACATGGCTCCCCAAATCATAGTAATTGGGGGGGCTTTGGGGGTTTTCAAGAGCTGTAAGCCATATTTATCACAATTATGACAAATCACGGCTTGAACTATCTTGCATTGCATGTAATGAGTCTCTCTCATATATTAGTTTTACCTTTTTAAGTTGCGTTACTGAAATAAACGAACTTTGCATGATATTATAATTTTTCCAGTTTCACGTGTGTGTGTATGTCTGTGTATATATCTATCTATCTAAAATATATATATATATATATATAATTTAATTTTAACACGAGAATTTATAAAGGAGAAACAAATGCTCCACCACTACACACGATGTCATTATATTATCAAATTCCTTACCTCAGTGCTTCCCATGTTAAATGACAAAGGAAGTTACAGGTGTCTATAAACCCCTTACGTCCCTTATGTACCAAGCCCTGATGTCATGGTACTTAAAGAAGAAGTATCATGGACCAAGTCACAAATTTTTTTTATATCATGTGAAAGTGCATCAGCTCACCATTCTGACAATCTGCTCCTCATGTATCTCACCCTCTCCCTTCTCCTGCAATCCCCTCTGAAAGATCGGTACTTCCTGGTACATGGAGGTCCCTGACTTCCTGTCTCCCATAATGCCTTTCAGTCCATCATAGAAGTAGCCCAGCCTAGACCAGTGCTTTCTAACCAGGGTGCCTCCAGCTGTTGTGAAACTACAAGTTTACTAGTTTTGCAACAGCTGAAGGCACCCTGGTTGAGATACACTGACCTAGACACTGATCACTTTCCTAACAGCAGGCTTAGTGTTTCCCCTCCCCCTGCTTCTATTCTCAGGACATCGTTCTTTCAGACTGACCTGCTGTCAGATTGTAATCCGTGCAGGGGAAAGCAGGGATCTCCCCTCCCCCTCTGCTTCTTCTTGGGACATTGGGACATCGTTCTTGCTCTTATAAACACTGAGCTGGCTGTCAGATGCTTCCCTGCCGAGGAGATGAAGACACGTGCTCAGCTCACTGGGGCTTCTATGATTGGCTGAAGCTGCACATGGGAGGTTCCCTTGCCGTGCACAGAGCTGGCTAAGCTGCAGAACTATGGGAAATTGTGACATCACGGCCCCCAGCATAATGCAGCTCAATGGGGGGTCGCAAGTCATCAGAACAGGGAGCTGCTGAACTTCCTCTCTGAACAAAGAAGCTAGAAAAACAGGTTTTACTTACAAGATGGGTGAAGTCAGTGATTTACAAAGTGATATAACTTTTGCTTCTGCATTTAAAACACAATACTTTTTCTACATGGGACTTCTCCTTTAAGGACACAGGGTGTACCTGTAAGCCTGTGGGAATTCCGGTCCCCACCGCATGCCATGCGGGGACCGCACCTGCATCCCGTTACAACGCCTGTGGGGGTACTGAGACTGAATTCATACCAGCGATCTGGTCCGATTCCGGTCATACAGGTCACGTGTGACCCGATGACCCAGGATTAGAAGGTGATCGGCGGTGTACTATACACTGCCAATCACCACCTGTTGCTATAGGGAGGTGGCGATGACATCACCTCCCCAGATGAGCTGCTATTGGTCGAGCCGGCAGAGGAGTGGTTAATGTCCCCTACTCACAGCTCTGCTAGCCCACAGAGTTCAGTTAGCGGGCAGAGCTGAAAGAAGGAGCCAGGCATCCCCCCCCCCCCCTCTGACCAGATCTGTGCTCCTCAGGCCACCTGTAGTCAGGGTGATTTTTCTGTGCAGGGACAGATAGGAGTAAAAAAAAAAAAAGTCCCCCTCTCCCCATCCCCTAATAGGTCCTCAAGGGTCCGTCGCACATTTTGCAGCGTCACCTGGGCCCTCTTAGAGTTTCAGGAAGCTGCATTTGGCCACCTTTTTCTTTTTTGATATTTTATCCCACACTGTTATATAAAGTTTACACCAAATACATACACACATCCCCGCCACCTAGAGAAAAAAAAGGTGAATGCCTACCGGGCACAATCGGTGGAGGAGGCATATGCTTTACTTGTCTCCAACACTGAATCTGCCAGTGAGGACAAGAACGATCCTACTTTTCTTTGTTCTTCCTCATCCTCCTCATCATCATCTAGCACTGATGATGAGCCCCCCCAGAAGGCGGCGGAGGTGCCACCAGGCGAGGCCACACACCTCCATGATAGTGACCCAGTGACCGACACTATCCGTGCATGCTCGTAATAGGAGTCCGTCCGTCCCCCCCCCCAGACAAGTGTACCAGAGCCACCTTCTGGTGAACTTGTCTGGAGACTCCCAGAGGGATATCAGCCACGGTTTCCTGAGTTTGTTGGCGACTCAGGAATCCGGATTGACACAGCCAGATACACTGAAATAGACTTTTTTTTTGTTCAGTGACAACTTTGTCAATCATATGATGGAGCAAATGAACTTGTACGCCCAACAGTTCATCGCCCACCACCCAGATTCACTTTTGGCTTGGCCCAATGGATGGTACGCCATCTGTGCAGCCGAAATGAGGACATTTTAGGGCCTCATGCTGCATATGGGCCTAGTCAAAAAACCAAGTGTCAGGCAGTATTGGAGTGGGGGACGTCTTCTGCCAGACCCCACTGTACGGTATGGCCATGACACGGGGACGGTGGATGGTCGAGGCCATACGGAAATGCCTGAATTACGCTGATTATGCGGCATGTCCTCCCCCCCCCCCTCACGCCCGAAGTGAACCTGCCCATGACCGGCTTTACAAAGTGGGGCCGGTCATAGATGACTTTGGGGCCAAATTTTCGGAGGCCTACGTACCCCAAAGGGAGCTCTCTGTAGATGAGTCTCTTATCAGTTTTAAGGGGAGACTCATCTTCCGCCAGTATATTTCCTCGAAGCGGGCATGGTATGGCATGAAACTTTACAAACTTTGTGAGAGTACCTCCGGGTACACTTGCAAGTTTAGAGCATATGAGGGACGGGATTCCCGTATTGAACCCCCAGAATGTGCCCCCCACTCTGCGTGTTAGCGGGAAACTTGTTTGGGACCTTGTGCACCCATTGCTGGATAAGGGTTACCACTTGTACGTGGGCAAATTTTATACTCCAGCATCCACAATTCATGGTGACTGCAGCTCATCTGTCCCTGTGGGAGGTTCCACAACAACGGTCCTCAAGCCTGATTGTATTCTGGACTGCAATCAGCATATGGGGGGAGTTGATCTTACTGATCAAGTCCTCAAGCCAAACATGGCCATGCGAAAAACACGGGTATGGTACAAAAAAGTTGTGGTCTACTTGGTACAGGTTGCCATCTACAACTCTTTTGTACTGTCCCAGTACGCTTGCAACACAGGGACATTCCTCCAGTTCCAAGAAGTTCTGAAGAGCCCTGATCTTTGGCAACCGGGAAAGAGCCGGCCGGAGTTCCCAAGGAACTGGAAAAATAGGTGCCAGGATAGTCTCAGGCCAGCACTTTCCAGGTGAGGTCCCCCAGACTGGAAAGAAGGGATGATCCCAGTAAAAATGCAGTGTGTCTCACAAGAGGGGGATATGGAAGGACACCACCACTCAATGTGAAACTTGCCCCGATCATCCAGTCCTTTGCATTAAAAACTGCTTCAGGGAGTATCACACTTCCATGCAGTACTAAATTTCCCCTTTTCATTTTAATTTCCCACAATTTGACCCAAATGTACTAAGTCCAGTGTGCATTCCAAATTTTAACCCCATAAACCACAAAATTGCCCTCTAATATGAAGGCCCTTCAAATCCACTTTAAAACTGAACCAGTCCCTGAAAAATTTTTCAGGGAAATTTTGAGAAGAATCGGAAAATTGCAGCTGAACTTTGAAGCCCTCTGATTTCTTCCAAAAGTAAAAACTGTCAACTTTATGATGCCAACATAAAGTAGACGTATTGTATATGTGAATCAATATAAAATGTATTTGGTATGTCTATTTTCCTTACAAGCGGAGAGCTTCAAAGTTAGAAAAAATGCTAAATTTTAAAAAAATGTTATGAAATTTTGGAATTTTTCACCAAGAAATGATGCAAGTATCGACGGAAATTTACCACTGTTAAAGTAGGATATGTCACGTAAAGGCAATCTCTGAATCAAAATCATAAGTAAAAGCATACCAGAGTTATTCATGCTTAAATTGACAGTACTCAGATGTTCAAAAAATGCTCTGGTCCTTAAGGTGAAAATTTCCTCGGTCCTTAAGGGGTTAAAGGGGTACTCAGGTTAGGGAAATTAAATCAACTGGTGCCAAAAAGTTATATAGATTTGTTAATTATTATATTTAAAAATCTCAATTACTTTTCCACTCTATGACCTGGAAGCAAAAAATAATAAAAAAAATTTTTTTTGTTTTATAAAGTGCAATGTGTGGTGGAAGCCTTTACTGTGACCTGCTGCAAAACTGAGGATGCTCTGTCTTGCTTCCGGGTCCATAAAATAATTTGTAAAGCCGAATGTTTCAAATTGGACACAAGTGTTTTCCGAGCCAAATGGCCTCATAACGACTCCAATATTGGATTTAAATTCTAAAGTAAAAACCAATAGGTTTTTATCCTTCTTCGATTCGAGGATTACCGCTTATCTGTGTCTGCTATAAACCTGCCAAAAACAGCCCTGCACTCGCTCTATTTTTCAATTTAGGAATTGTAAGTCAATTTTTGCTGTAGTGTAACTTAATAGGAATTTGTACCCGCAGCGTACTGTGCATTAGATCAGATATTTGCACAGTAAGCAGAACACACAGTAAAATAGAACTTTGAAGTTCTTTTTGAAAATAGTATCAGCTCATCTCCTAGAGGGCAGGTGTATAATCTAATTCTAATCTAATAGGGAGAACGCTAATGGCGTGTAAATGGGGGGGGGGGTGTTATTGTCAGCACCTCTTAAGCTTTCAGGGAGGGCTGAGTCAGATGAAACCTCGTTTGTACACTGCTCAAAAAAATAAAGGGAACACTAAGATAGCACATCCTAGATCTGAATGAAATTTTTTTGACTTTACATAGTTGAGTGTGCTGACAACAAAATCACACACAAATTATCAATGGAAATCAAATTTATCAACCCATGGAGGTCTGGATATGGAGTCACACTCAAAATCAAAGTGGAAAACCACACTACAGACTGATCCAACTTTGATGTCATGTCCTTAAAACAAGTCAAAATGAGGCTCAGTAGTGTGTGTTGCCTCCACGTGCCCGTATGACCTCCCTACAACACCTGGGCATGCTCCTGATGAGGTAGTGGATGGTCTCCTGAGGGATGTCCTCCCAGACCTGGACTAAAGCATCCAACATCTCCTTGACAGTCTGTGGTGCAACATGGCGTTGGTGGATGGAGCGAGATATGATGTCCCAGATGTGCTCAATCGGATTCAGGTCTGGAGAACGGGCGGGCCAGTCCATAGCATTAATGTCTTCCTCTTGCAGGAACTGCTGACACACTCTAGCCACATGAGGTCTAGCATGGTCTTGCATTAGGAGGAACCCAGTGCCCAACCGCACCAGCATATGGTCTCTTAAGGGGTCTGAGGATCTCATCTTGGTACCTAATGGCAGTCAGGCTACCTCTGGTAAGCACATGGAGGGCTGTACGGCCCCCCAAAGAAATGCCAGCCCACACCATTACTGACCCACCGCCAAAACCGGTCATGCTGGAGGATGTTGCAGGCAGCAGAACATTCTCCATGACATCTCCAGACTCTGTCACGTCTGTCACTTGTGCTCAGTGTAAACCTGCTTCCATCTGTGAAGAGCACAGGGCGCCAGTGGAGAATTTGCAAATCTTGGTGTTCTCTGGCAAATGCCAAACATCCTGCACTGTGTTGGGCTGTAGGCACAACCCCCAGCTGTGGACGTCAGGCCCTCATACCACCTTCATGGAGTCTGTTTCTGACCGTTTGAGTTGACACATGCACATTTGTGGCCTGCTGGAAGTCATTTTGCAGGGCTCTGGCAGAGCTCCTACTTGCACAAAGGCGGCGGTAGCGGTCCTGCTGCTGGGTTGTTTCCCTCCTACGGCCTCCTCCACATCTCCTGATGTTCTGGCCCATCTCCTGGTAGTGCCGCCATGCTCTGGACACTACGCTGACAGACACAGCAAACCTTCTTGCCACAGCTTGCATTGATGGGCCATCCTGTATGAGCTGCACTACCTGAGCCACTTGTGTGGGTTGTAGACTCTGTCTCATGCTACCACTAGAGTGAAAGCACCGCCAGCATTCAAAAGTGACAAAAACATCAGCCAGGAAGCATAGGAACTGAGAAGTGGTCTGTGGTCACCCCTGCAGAACCACTCCTTTTTATTGCTAATTGCCTAAAATTTCCACCTGGTGTTGGTTCCATTTGCACAACAGCATGTGAAATTGATTGTCAATCAGTGTTGCTTCCTGAGTGGACAGTGTGATTTCACAGAAGTGTCATTGACTTGGAGTTACATTGTTTTGATTAAGTGTTCCCTTTATTTTTTTGAGCAGTGTATTTTGGCCTTGCTGTGGAGAATAGAGAAATATTGCTTTGACTCTAGTCTGGAACATATTTTGGCTGCTTATGACTAAGCAAGGGAGAATAGGCTTTCTAGGCTGGGTAAATCATGACAAGTCATCGTCTCCTTCACATCATGTTGTCAGGCAGAGTTAACATTATGCATGTGTCACCTTCCCTGTACATTCGTATGCGCCTGCAGTCCCAGTGATACGTAGGTGTTAATGTGTTCATCAGATGACATCAGTGGCGCTTGTGGTTCCAGCATCACATGGGACGCGGCTTGTAATAGGCCTTGTCGACAGTTTAATTGAAAAGCTTGCTTTTAGATGACTATGACATTGAATCAACTGTGATTTTTACTGGAATGTGAATAACTGCTCTAGAATGAGAACGGGAATCTGGTTGATTTTGAACGTTTCCTCCAAAAAGATGTTGTAATTTATTGAGTTTTGTCAAGATGATGATCCACTTTTGTCATTTTCCTAGGAAAGCTGAGTAATGACACCCTACAATTCCCCCCAGCGATTGTCACTTAGTGTTTTCTAGAACAGCTGATCTGTCTCCATATGTGGGAGTGGGATATGCATCAGTGCATAATAAGGTAAATTTGCTGTTTGAGTTTGGGAAAAGATATTCATATTGCACTCAGTGTGACTCCCTGCAGTCCTTTTCACTTTATTTAGAAATTTTCAAGAACTGAAAGCAAAATACACAAATATGGGCACAACATGTGACTGTTTCCTAATGCTTGTCTTCCTTAACAAAAGGATCTTGATATTCTATGGTATCCTACTTTTTAAGGGGTCTTTATCTACCCCACCCCCGAACAGTCTAATTAGGTCATCTCAATTTTTTTATCTAGGTGACAGTTGGTGTATTTTTGTTACTTTTTTTTTTATAATTATGTAAACAAAATGTGTTATCCGGTTCAGCCCTTGTCGCTGTGCAAGGAACTTGTGCAAACCACACATGGCTTGAATCAGAACATGGAAGAATGTCCAGCTCAGCAGCTCTTGGTTCAGATTCTTTTAGTCTTAGTCATGTTTCTAGTCGAAACGCATCACTGCTGTCCAAACTATGCAATTGTGTTTTTTTTGGTGAATACTAATAATCATCTTAACCAAGAGCTGCTGGGCTGGACATTCTTTCATGTCCTTTTTTATAATTATATTAAGTTTTAAGAGTACCTGTCACCAAATAAAACTTTATAGTGTTCCTTGTGTAATTGGCAGACACTTACCCCTTCACTTGCTTTTAAAATTATCAACATAAATATGTTTAAAATGTAATAGAAAAAACGTCCACTAGGTGGCTCTGTTCTGTTCCCTGCCACAATTAATACTTTGAATTTGGTCTCCTCACGGCCTGGCAGGAGACCAAACTCAGGAAGTGCACAGAGCCTCGCTGAAAGGTGCACAGAGCCTCGCTGAAAGGTGCACAGAGCCTCGCTGAAAGGTGCACAGAGCCTCGCTGAAAGGTGCACAGAGCCTCGCTGAAAGGCGCACAGAGCCTCGCTGAAAGCTGCACAGAGCCTGAGGTCTTCTATTCATCACAGCACTGCAAGGATGTGAGGGTGGAAATGGTCCCCCAGCAGGCTTCAGTGATGTCATGCCTGCTGGGAGATATGTGAGCAAGTTATGATACAGAGCTTTTTAAAGCTCTGAATTTTTTTTTTTTAAGGGTGGGAGGAGTGTTAGGAGTAGTTAGGGAACATAGCCTGAGTTAGTTTAGAAAGGTTTATTTGGTGACAGGTACTTTTTAGGTATTGTTTGTTGCACTTTACAACACTTTGTACAACCTAAATAATACCACCACACCATGCCATTTAAAAAAAAAAAGAAAGTAGAAATATGGAAAGAAACAGGGTTGCTCCCTTGTGTAAAGTTTAAAGGGGTACTCCGTGCTTAAACATCTTATCCCCTATCCAAAGGATAGGGGATAAGATGCCTGATCGCGGGAGTCCCGCTGCTGGGGACCCCGGTGATCTTGCACAAGGCACCCCGTTTGTAATCAGTCCCCGGAGCGTGTTCGCTCCGGGGGCTGATTACCGGCGACCACAGGGCCGACGACGTGTAACGTCATGCTCCGCCCCTCAATGCAAGCCTATGGGAGGGGGCATGATAGCTGTCACGC
>NW_026610151.1:0-17648 GCF_029499605.1 Hyla sarda | reverse complement strand
TGTTACGCCGAGCACTCCGGGTCCCCGCTCCTCCCCGGAGCGCTCGCTACACTCTCGCTGCTGCAGCGCTCCGGTCAGATCCACTGACCCGGTGCGCTGCGATACCGCCTCCAGCCGGGATGCGATTCGCGATGCGGGTGGCGCCCGCTCGCGATGCGCACCCCGGCTCCCGTACCTGACTCACTCTCCGTCGGTCCTGTCCCGGCGCGCGCGGCCCCGCTCCCTAGGGCGCGCGCCGGGTCTCTGCGATTTAAAGGGCCACTGCGCCGCTGATTGGCGCAGTGGTTCTAATTAGTGTGTTCACCTGTGCACTCCCTATTTATACCTCACTTCCCCTGCACTCCCTCGCCGGATCTTGTTGCCATTGTGCCAGTGAAAGCGTTTCCTTGTGTGTTCCTAGCCTGTGTTCCAGACCTCCTGCCGTTGCCCCTGACTACGATCCTTGCTGCCTGCCCCGACCTTCTGCTACGTCCGACCTTGCTTCTGTCTACTCCCTTGTACCGCGCCTATCTTCAGCAGTCAGAGAGGTTGAGCCGTTGCTAGTGGATACGACCTGGTCACTACCGCCGCAGCAAGACCATCCCGCTTTGCGGCGGGCTCTGGTGAAAACCAGTAGTGACTTAGAACCGGTCCACTAGCACGGTCCACGCCAATCCCTCTCTGGCACAGAGGATCCACCTCCTGCCAGCCGGCATCGTGACAATGGTTATGCTGGTGTCCTCTCTGGATATGGCTGGGTCGTTGTCATCTCTGGTTATGGTTGGGTCGGTGTCGTCTCTGGTTATGGCTGGGTCGGTGTCGTCTCTGGTTATGGCTGGGTCGTTGTCGTCTCTGGTTATGGTTATGTCGGTGTCGTCTCTGGTTATGGTTGGTTCTGTGTCGTCTCTGGTTATGGTTATGTCGGTGTTGTCTCTGGTTATGGTTGGGTCGGTTTCGTTTCTGGTTATGACTGGGTTGGTGTCGTCTCTGGTTATGGTTATGTCGGTGTCGTCTCTGGTTATGGTTGGGTAGGTGTCGTCTCTGGTTATGGTTGGGTCAATGTCGTCTCTGGTTATGGTTATGTCAGTGTCATGTCTGGTTATGGTTGGGTCGGTGTCGTTTCTGGTTATGGTTGGGTCAATGTCGTCTCTGGTTATGACTGGGTCAGTGTCGTCTCTGGTTATGGTTGGGTCGGTGTCGTCTCTGGTTATGGTTGGGTCGGTGTCATCTCTGGTTATGGTTATGTCGATGTCGTCTCTGGTTATGACTGGGTCGGTGTCGTCTCTGGTTATGGTTGGGTCTGTGTCGTCTCTGGTTATGGTTATGTCGGTGTTGTCTCTGGTTATGGTTGGGTCGGTTTTGTTTCTGGTTATGACTGGGTCGGTGTCGTCTCTGGTTATGACTGGGTCGGTGTCGTTTCTGGTTATGGTTATGTCGATGTCGTCTCTGGTTATGGTTGGGTCGGTGTCATCTCTGGTTATGGTTATGTTGATGTCGTCTCTGGTTATGGCTATGTCGATGTTGTCTCTGGTTATGGTTGGGTCGGTGTCATCTCTGGTTATGGTTTGGTCAATGTCGTCTCTGGTTATGACTGGGTCAGTGTCGTCTCTGGTTCCCCCGCACCCTTCAGGTCTCTTCTCACTCCGGGTTCATCCTGCAGGCTTTCTTTACAATAGAGGAGTTGCTGACTGATTGTCTTGGATGTGGAGGATTTAATCAGAGAGCGATGCTCCGGAGATCAATCACTGCAGCCACCGCTCACATCACTTGTTGTTTGGCTCGGTGCACAGCTGTCAGTTAGTGCTGCCTCAGGATTCAATTACTGGGGTCGCTCATGTATCTTCCATGCAGAGTCAGAGACGTCTGAGGAGAGAAAGTAACAATGTGACGGTCATTCGAGGTGCAGCAATGTGGGGGTGATGTACCTGACCAAAGGAACGCCGCACCCTCCACGGCTGATATAACATGGCGGCAATTTATGTAGGAGACAGCACTGATCTGGACAAGAAGAACAAAAGTGGGGTCTTCATTGACACTGAAAAGTCCTGCACATCTATAAGACTATAAGTGTTTGCTCCTCATTTCAGAATACTTCTGCATGTTGTCAACAGACAGCAGAGACAGGAGAGAGCAGGGTGAATCTGCATCTCATAGGATACACTGGAGACTTCACACAGGAAATAGCATAGACAGTAGAGAGCAGGGTGGAGCTGCATCTCATAGGATACACTGGAAACGTTGCACACAGCACATAGCAGAGACAAGAAAGAGCAGGGTGAAGCTGCATCTCATAGGATACACTGGAAATGGTGCACACAGCACACAGCAGAGACAGGAGAGAGCAGGGTGAAGCTGCATCTCATAGGATACACTGGAGATTCTGCACACAAAATATAGTAGAGACAGGAGAGAGCAGGGTGAAGCTGCATCTCATAGGATTCACTGGAGACTGCACACAAAATATAGCAGAGACAGAAGAGAGAAGGGGGAAGCTGCATCTCATAGGATACACTGGAAACGGTGCACAAAGCACATAGAAGAGACAGGAGAGAGCAAGGGGAAGCTACATTTCATAGGATACACTGGAGACTCTGCACACAGCAGAGACAAGAGAGGGCAGGGTGACACTGCATCTCATAGGATACACTGGAGACTGTACACACAGCAAATAACAGAGACAGGAGAGAGCAGGGTGAAGTTGCATCTCATAGGATAAACTGGAGACTGCACACAGGAAATAGCAGAGACAGGAGAAAGCAGGGTGGAGCTGCATCTCATAGGATACACTGGAGACTGCACACAGCACAAGGCAGAGACAAGAAAGAGCAGGATGAAGCTGCATCTCATAGGATACACTGGAAATGGTGCACACAGGAAATAGCAGAGACAGGAGAGAGCAGGGTGAAGCTGCATCTCATAGGATACACTGGAGATTCTGCACACAAAATATAGTAGAGACAGGAGAGAGCAGGGTGAAGCTGCATCTCATAGGATTCACTGGAGACTGCACACAAAATATAGCAGAGACAGAAGAGAGAAGGGGGAAGCTGCATCTCATAGGATACACTGGAAACGGTGCACAAAGCACATAGAAGAGACAGGAGAGAGCAAGGGGAAGCTACATTTCATAGGATACACTGGAGACTCTGCACACAGCAGAGACAAGAGAGGGCAGGGTGACACTGCATCTCATAGGATACACTGGAGACTGTACACACAGCAAATAACAGAGACAGGAGAGAGCAGGGTGAAGTTGCATCTCATAGGATAAACTGGAGACTGCACACAGGAAATAGCAGAGACAGGAGAAAGCAGGGTGGAGCTGCATCTCATAGGATACACTGGAGACTGCACACAGCACAAGGCAGAGACAAGAAAGAGCAGGGTGAAGCTGCATCTCATAGGATACACTGGAAATGGTGCACACAGGAAATAGCAGAGACAGGAGAGAGCAGGGTGAAGCTGCATCTCATAGGATACACTGGAGACTGCACACAGGAAATAGCAGAGATAGGGGAGAGCAGGGTGGAGCTGCATCTCATAGGATACACTGGAAATGGTGCACACAGCACACAGCAGAGACAGGAGAGAGCAGGGTGAAGCTGCATCTCATAGGATACACTGGAAATGGTGCACACAGCACACAGCAGAGACAGGAGAGAGCAGGGTGAAGCTGCATCTCATAGGATACACTGGAGACCCTGCTAACAAAATATAGCAGCGACAGGAGAGAGCAGGTTGAAGCTGCATCTCATAGGATACACTGGAGATCCTGCACACAAAATATAGTAGAGACAGGAAAGAGCAGGGTGAAGCTGCATCTCATAGGATACACTGGAGATTGCACACAAAATATAGCAGAGACAGAAGAGAGAAGGGTGAAGCTGCATCTCATAGGATACACTGGAAACGGTGCACAAAGCACATAGAAGAGACAGGAGAGAGCAAGGGGAAGCTACATTTCATAGGATACACTGGAGACTCTGCACACAGCAGAGACAAGATAGGGCAGGGTGACACTGCATCTCATATGATACACTGGAGACTCTACACACAGCAAATAACAGAGACAGGAGAGAGCAGGATGAAGTTGCATCTCATAGGATACACTGGAGACTGCACACAGGAAATAGCAGAGACAGGAGAGAGCAGGGTGGAGCTGCATCTCATAGGATACACTGGAAACGTTGCATACAGCACATAGCAGAGACAAGAAAGAGCAGGGTGAAGCTGCATCTCATAGGATACACTGGAAATGGTGCACACAGGAAATAGCAGAGACAGGAGAGAGCAGGGTGAAGCTGCATCTCATAGGATACACTGGAGACTGCACACAGGAAATAGCAGAGACAGGAGAGAGCAGGGTGGAGCTGCATCTCATAGGATACACTGGAAACGTTGCACACAGCACATAGCAGAGACAAGAAAGAGCAGGGTGAAGCTGCATCTCATAGGATACACTGGAGACCCTGCTAACAAAATATAGCAGCGACAGGAGAGAGCAGGGTGAATCTGCATCTCATAGGATACACTGCAGATTGCACATAGTAGATGGCAGAGACAGGAGAGAACACAGTGAAACTGCATCTCATAGGATACACCGGAAACTCTGCACACAGCAAATAACAGAGACAGGAGAGAGCAGGGTGAAGCTGCATCTTATGGGATACACTGGAGACTCTGCACACAGCAAATAACAGAGACAGGAGAGAGCAGGAGGAAGCTGCATCTTATGGGATACACTGGAGACTCTGCACACAGCAAATAACAGAGACAGGAGAGAGCAGGGTGAAGCTGCATCTTATGGGATACACTAGAGACTCTGCACACAGCAAATAACAGAGACGGGAGAGAGCAGGAGGAAGCTGCATATCATAGAATACACTGGGGACTCTGCACCCAGCAAATAACAGAGAAAGGAGAAAGCAGGGTGAAGCTGCATCTCATAGGATACACTGGAGACTCTGCACAGCAAATATCAGACACAGGAGAGAGCAGGGTGAAGCTTCATCTCATAGGATACACTGGAGACTATGCACACAGCACATAGCAGAGACAGGAGAGAGCAGGGTAAATCTGCATCTCATAGGATACACTGCAGACTGCACATAGTAGATGGCAGAGACAGGAGAGAGCAGAGTGAAGCTGCATCTCATAGGATACACCGGAGACTCTGCACACAGCAAATAACAGAGACTGGAGAGACCAGGGTGAAGCTGCATTTTATAGGATACACTAGAGACTCTGCACACAGCAAATAACAGAAACAGGAGAGAGCAGGGTGAAGCTGCATCTCATAGGATACACCGGAGACACTGCAAAGCAAATAACAGAGACTGGAGTTACCAGGGTGAAGCTGCATCTCAGGATACACTGGAGACTATGCACACAAAACATAGAGACAGGAGAGAGCAGGGTGAAGCTGCATCTCACAGGATACACTGCAGGCTCTGCACATAGTAGATGGCAGAGACAGAAGAGAGCAGAGTGAAGCTGCATCTCATAGGATACACCAGAGACTCTGCACACAGCAAATAACAGAGACAGGAGAGAGCAGGGTGAAGCTGCATCTTATGGGATACACTAGAGACTCTGCACACAGCAAATAACAGAGACAGGAAAGAGCAGGGTGAAGCTGCATCTTATGGGATACACTAGAGACTCTGCACACAGCAAATAACAGAGACAGGAGAGAGCAGGGTGAAGCTGCATCTCATAGGATACACTGGAGAATCTGCACAGCAAATAACAGAGACAGGAGAGAGCAGGGTGAAGCTGCATCTCAGGATACATTGGAGACTATGCACATAGCAGAGACAGGAGAGAGCAAGGTGAAGCTGCATCTCATAGGATACACTGCAGACTCTGCACATAGTTGATGGCAGAGGCAGGAGAGAGCAGGGTGAAGCTGCATCTCATAGGATACACTGGAGACTGCACACAGCAAATAACAGAGACAGGAAAGAGCAGGGTGAAGCTGCATCTTATGGTATACACTAGAGACTCTGCACACAGCAAATAACAGAGACAGGCGAGAGCAGGGTGGAGCTGC
This sequence comes from Hyla sarda, assembly GCF_029499605.1. Classification (NCBI taxonomy): domain Eukaryota; kingdom Metazoa; phylum Chordata; class Amphibia; order Anura; family Hylidae; genus Hyla; species Hyla sarda. The sequence continues at coordinate 11,617 of NW_026610151.1, read as the reverse complement.
ATCTCATAGGATGCACTGCATTACTCCACCATGGTACCCATCCTTACATATTTTTATGCTCCCCCTCACAGTAGTGATGTCCTCTTAGCGCCTTCATAGAAGATTGATGCTTCTTTAGTGCCCACACACAGTAATAATGCCCCCTTAGAGCCCAACCCGCACACAATAATGATGTCCCCGTTAGTGCCCTCACATAGTAATAATGCCCCCTTAGAGCCCAACCCCCATACAATAATGATGTCCCCGTTAGTGCCCTCACATAGTAATAATGCCCCCTTAGAGCCCAACCCTCACACAATATTAGTGCCCTCCCATAGTAATGATGTTCCTTTAGTGCCCCCACACAAAAGTGATGTCCTTTTTGTGCCCCCACAGCTGCAATGCACAACAATTTCTTCCAGACACAATTCTTCACCGTTAAACCTGCAAAACAAGGCTCCGCACTTTTCCTGCATCATCCTCCAGATTCCCCTTTTACAAGTTAAGAGAAATACAGGGGCGTATAGGTGGAAAAGGGTAACAGAGGGGTGTAGAAGAATGTACATGGGTGACAGGGGGTGACAGAGGGCTGTACATAGGTAACAGGGGTGTTGAGGGGTGTACATGGATGACAGATGGGTGTAGAAGAGTGTACATGGGTGACGGGGGGGGGGTGTAGGGGATGAAAGAGGGGTGGACACGAATGAGGTTGTAACAGAGGGGTGGACAGGGGTGACAAAGGGACAGAGGGGTGAACATTGAAGTTGGACATTGGTGATGGGGGTAGACTGGGGGTGGTCAGAGGGGTGGTGAACATGGGTGACAGCGGTGGACAAGGTGGACATGGATGACAGGAAAGTGGACAAGGGTGAAAGGGGGTAACAGAGGAGTGACAAAGGGGGGTGGACAGGGGTGACAGAGGGAAGAGGGTGCACTACCTTAATTAAGCTGAGTTGTTTTTCAATGTCCTTCTGAAGGGCGTCGGGAAGATGGTCCTGGGGCTGGGAGGATGGTCCTGGGGCTGGGAGGATGGTCCTGGGGCCGGGAGGATGGTCCTGGGGCCGGGAGGATTGTCCTGCAGACGGGAGGATGGATGGTCCTGGGGCCAGGAGGATGGATGGTCCTGGGGCTGGGAGGATGGATGGTCCTGGGGCCGGGAGGATGGATGGTCCTGGGGCCGGGAGGATGGATGGTCCTGGGGTTGGGAGGATGGTCCTGCAGACGGGAGGATGGATGGTCCTGGGGCTGGGAGGATGGTCCTGGGGCGGGGAGGATGGTCCTGGGGCCGGGAGGATGGATGGTCCTGGGGCCGGGAGGATGGTCCTGGGGCCGGGAGGATGGTCCTGAGGCTGGGAGGATGGTCCTGGGGCCGGGAGGATGGTCCTGCAGACGGGAGGATGGATGGTCCTGGGGCTGGGAGGATAGTCCTGCAGACGGGAGGATGGTCCTGCAGACGGGAGGATGGATGATCCTGGGGCTGGGAGGATGGTCCTGGGGCTGAGAGGATGGTCCTGGGGCCGGGAGGATTGTCCTGCAGACGGGAGGATGGATGGTCCTGGGGCTGGGAGGATCGTCCTGGGGTCCGGAGGATGGATGGTCCTAGGGCCGGGAAGATGGTCCGGCCCACCATCCCCAATACATATATCCCCTTCCCGGCTTGCGTGCCTGTGATTAACTCACGGTGCCGCGGGGGACGCTGTGTACAAAGTGCGCACGTACACGCAGTATGCACACAGACTTCCCTTCCCCCCTGCGCCGCTGTGATTCACAGGCATTCAGGCCGGGGCGAGAGGTTTAAAAAAAATAAAAAATTTCCGGAGCGTCGCAGTAACTCGCGCAGGAATTACTGCCCCACACAGTAGTGATGCCCCAGGAACCCATTGCAGCCTGGTCCCTACTCCCCTCTTGGTTTTGGAGTCCCGGGTTCCCACCCCTGCCCTGGGGGGTCCCGTCCTGTGTTACTATGACCAGTGATTTATTGGGGTTTCCTCAGCCGATATTAAAGCTTTTATGGATGAGATTTCCTGCCTCATATGTTTGATCGTCCTTCACACAAAACATCCATAAAATAGCGCAAGAACCCGATGGTTTTATGAGTCTCGCCGGCTCCGAATATTCAGTCCGGGAATGTTTATTTATAGTGCGGGTTATAGGTGTCGCCTGCTGGGAGCGGCCGGTGACGGACTGCAGGATCCCCAACACAAGCGGGGGCCAAATTCTTCAGCTTTGGTATCACAAAATGTTATTTATCTTTAATCTAAAAAGAATTAACAACGTGGCAGAGAAGTACGTAAGGGTTCACACTGTGCAACCGGGGCCAAGACAAACCGAGAGAAACCGGCGCGAGAGAGGAGGAGGGATTATAATGTACGGGGCGCAACTGTATATACAAGAAAGACACGGGGATACATGTCATTATATTATATCAGTGATGTCATACAGGGGACGGGGCTGTGATCACATGTCATTACATTACTATTATATTATATCAATGATGTCATACAGGGGGCGGGGCTGTGATCACATGTCATTATATTATATCAGTGATGTCATACAGGGGGCGGGGCTGTGATCACATGTCATTATATTATATCAGTGATGTCATACAGGGGGCGGGGCTGTGATCACATGTCATTATATTACTATTATATTATATCAGTGATGTCATACAGGAGGCAGGGCAGTGATCACATGACATTATATTACAATTATATAAGTGATGTCATACAGGGGGCGGGGCTGTGATCACATGTCATTATATTACTATTATATTATATCAGTGATGTCATACAGGAGGCGGGGCTGTGATCACATGTCATTATATTACTATTATATCAGTGATGTCATACAGGGGGCGGGGCTGTGATCACATGTCATTATATTACTATTATATTATATCAGTGATGTCATACAGGAGGTGGGGCTGTGATCTCATGTCATTATATTACTATTATATTATATCAGTGATGTCATACAGGAGGCGGGGCTGTGATCACATGTCATTATATTACTATTATATTATATCAGTGATGTCATACAGGAGGTGGGGCTGTGATCTCATGTCATTATATTACTATTATATTATATCAGTGATGTCATACAGGGGGCGGGGCTGTGATCACATGTCATTATATTACTATTATATTATATCAGTGATGTCATACAGGAGGCGGGGCTGTGATCACATGTCATCATATTACTATTATATTATATCAGTGATGTCATACAGGGGGCGGGGCTGTGATCACATGTCATTATATTACTATTATATTATATCAGTGATGTCATACAGGGGGCGGGGCTGTGATCACATGTCATTATATTATATCAGTGATGTCATACAGGGGGCGGGACTGTGATCACATGTCATTATATTACTATTATATTATATCAGTGATGTCATACAGGGGACGGGGCTGTGATCACATGTCATTATATTACTATTATATTATATCAGTGATGTCATACAGGAGGCGGGGCTGTGATCACATGTCATTATATTACTATTATATTATATAAGTGATGTCATACAGGGGGTGGGGCTGTGATCACATGTCATTATATTACTATTATATTATATCAGTGATGTCATACAGGGGGCGGGGCTGTGATCACATGTCATTATATTACTATTATATTATATCAGTGATGTCATACAGGAGGCGGGGCTGTGATCACATGTCATTATATTACTATTATATTATATCAGTGATGTCATACAGGGGGCGGGGCTGTGATCACATGTCATTATATTACTATTATATTATATCAGTGATGTCATACAGGGGGCGGGCTGTGATCACATGTCATTATATTATATCAGTGATGTCATACAGGGAGCGGGACTGTGATCACATGTCATTATATTACTATTATATTATATCAGTGATGTCATACAGGAGGTGGGGCTGTGATCTCATGTCATTATATTACTATTATATTATATCAGTGATGTCATACAGGAGGCGGGGCTGTGATCACATGTCATTATATTACTATTATATTATATCAGTGATGTCATACAGGAGGTGGGGCTGTGATCTCATGTCATTATATTACTATTATATTATATCAGTGATGTCATACAGGGGGCGGGGCTGTGATCACATGTCATTATATTACTATTATATTATATCAGTGATGTCATACAGGAGGTGGGGCTGTGATCTCATGTCATTATATTACTATTATATTATATCAGGGATGTCATACAGGAGGTGGGGCTGTGATCACATGTCATTATATTACTATTATATCAGTGATGTCATACAGGGGGCGGGGCTGTGATCACATGTCATTATATAACTATTATATCAGTGATGTCATACAGGAGGTGGGGCTGTGATCTCATGTCATTATATTATATCGTGAATTCAGGTAGAAGAAACAGACACAGTCGCACATTTACATATTGTAATTTGATCTGATTGCTTCTCAGCATAAATTCAAAAACTAACAGGTTGTTATTATACATTTTGATCAAAAGGTACAAGCCACTCGCCACGTCAAGGCCGCCTAATTAGAGTGGGTCCCTAACGTCCCTAGCATAAAATGGCGTAGCACTGGGCAGCGACCCCCACCGCCGCGAAACCAGTGCCCACAGGGGGAACGACCCACTGGCAGATCGGCCCCAATGCCACTCAAACCAGTCCATGGGTCGCACCCCCCTACAGACACGGCAACACACCAGTGTGAACGAGTAAAAACGCACTCACCATGAGCTCCCAGTCAGACTGGGACTAGGAAAGAAAAGGCCCTTATGTAGCTACCTGATACTTATATAGGGTTGGGCTGAGGGGGTGGGGCAGAGTGCAGACACATGTGGCCTTGACGTGGCGAGTGGCTTGTACCTTGTGATCAAAATGTATAATAACAACCTGTTAGTTTTTGAATTTCTGCTGAGAAGCAAATAGATCAAATTACAATATGTGGATGTGCGGCCATGTCTGTTTCTTCTACCCGAATTCACATTGTGTTTTCTATCCCCTCCATTTTTTGTTTTACCATGTGCTTCACTCTGCCCCACCCCCTCAGCCCAACCCTATATAAGTAGTAGTTAGCTACACATGGGCCATTTCTTTCCTAGCAGCCTCCCAGTCTGACTGGTAAGTGAGCTGTAACATCCTGTTCACACTGGTGTGATGCTGTGCGGCTTCCATTGCTGCCGTGGCGCCGTATCTGTAGGGAGGTGCGACCCATGGACTGGTTTGAGTGGCATTGGGGCCGCTCTGCCAGTGGGTCGTTCCCCCTGTGGGCATTGGTGTCGCGGCGGTGGGGGTCGCTGCCCAGTGCTACGCCATTTTATGCTAGGGACGTTAGGGACCCACTCTAATTAGGCGGCCTTGACGTGGTGAGTGGCTTGTACTTTTTGATCAAAATGTATAATAACAACCTGTTAGTTTTTGAATTTATGCTGAGAAGCAAATAGATCAAATTACAATATGTGGATGTGCGACCATGTCTGTTTCTTCTACCTGAATTCACATTATATTATATCAGTGATGTCATACAGGGGGCGGGGCTGTGATCACATGACATTATATTACTATTATATTATATCAGTGATGTCATACAGGGGGCGGGGCTGTTATCACATGTCATTATATTACTATTATATTATATCAGTGATGTCATCCAGGGGGCGGGGCTGTGATCACATGTCATCGTATTATATCAGTGATGTCATACAGGGGGCGGGGCTGATGAAGACAGCAGTGATGGATGAAGTTGATAATAGATGATGGGGGATATGTTGGGGTCTTCTCTGGATGTGGAGCTGTCACCGCGGCCTCAATAACTGGTAATTTTTGGAAATAACCGGTGTAAATATTTATAAAGTTTATCTTCTTCTTTTTTTTCCTAGAAATGTAAATTTGCTTTTTAAGTCGGCCGCGTCCCTGCACATCAGAGGCGTCGGCGTGTTGACTTATGCCAATATGATTCCATTTAGGAGCAGCACTGAGGCTATTCACTTAGTCATGTTGTGGCTTCGATTCACTTCAGATTCTCACATCAAAACCGGCAACGTCTGAAAAATATGATAGTTAAACAAATTGTTAATTTACTGTAATGCTTGAAGGAAGCGGCGGCGCGGTGTGACATTTATCGCAGGAGCCCTAATTAGAGACAAATCCCTGTATATCCCACTGAGATCCCATCAGCCCCTCATTCCCGGCCTTCATTGTGCTGTTTGAAAATGACTTATTTGTTTGAAGATAGCGGAGCCGGCGCTGCCATAGTTCAGCAAAGTAGAGCAAATATATGGCTACGTATCTGCCGGGATCTCAAGACGCCCGATTACCCTACAAACCGCCGGCACCGCAGATTTCATCTCAGTCTCATCTAAAAAACAAATCATCTCCGCTCCAAGTCACATGTAGCCGACATTCTGCACATCCGGGCGGCCTGAGAGGGAGTAAATGGCTTCGGAAGTCATCGCCAAACCGTACGGTAGACCACGGGGAAGATCGCCAAGAGATCATTAATATTCACCATTATTAAGGCCTGAAGCGCCATGACCAATGTGCAACCGGCGGTCAAAAGTCCAAAGTAACATCAGGTGCAGTGATCTTATAATGTCCGGGGTAATAACATCAGGTGCAGTGATCTTATAATGTCCGGGGTAATAACATCAGGTGCAGTGATCTTATAATGTCCGGGGGTAATAACATCAGGTGCAGTGATCTTATAATGTCCGGGGGTAATAACATCAGGTGCAGTGATCTTATAATATCCGGGGGTAATAACATCAGGTGCAGTGATCTTATAATGTCCGGGGGTAATAACATCAGGTGCAGTGATCTTATAATGTCCGGGGTAATAACATCAGGTGCAGTGATCTTATAATGTCCGGGGGTAATAACATCAGGTGCAGTGATCTTATAATGTCTGGGGTAATAACATCAGGTGCAGTGATCTTATAATGTCCGGGGTAATAACATCAGGTGCAGTGATCTTATAATATCCGGGGGTAATAACATCAGGTGCAGTGATCTTATAATGTCCGGGGGTAATAACATCAGGTGCAGTGATCTTATAATGTCCGGGGGTAATAACATCAGGTGCAGTGATATTATAATGTCCGGGGTAATAACATCAGGTGCAGTGATTCTATAATGTCCGGGGTAATAACATCAGGTGCAGTGATCTTATAATATCCGGGGGTAATAACATCAGGTGCAGTGATCTTATAATGTCCGGGGTAATAACATCAGGTGCAGTGATCTTATAATATCCGGGGGTAATAACATCAGGTGCAGTGATCTTATAATGTCTGGGGTAATAACATCAGGTGCAGTGATCTTATAATATCCGGGGTAATAACATCAGGTGCAGTGATCTTATAATGTCCGGGGGTAATAACATCAGGTGCAGTGATCTTATAATGTCCGGGGGTAATAACATCAGGTGCAGTGATCTTATAATGTCCGGGGGTAATAACATCAGGTGCAGTGATCTTATAATGTCCGGGGGTAATAACATCAGGTGCAGTGATCTTATAATGTCCGGGGGTAATAACATCAGGTGCAGTGATCTTATAATGTCCGGGGTAATAACATCAGGTGCAGTGATCTTATAATGTCCGGGGGTAATAACATCAGGTGCAGTGATCTTATAATGTCCGGGGTAATAACATCAGGTGCAGTGATCTTATAATGTCCGGGGGTAATAACATCAGGTGAAGTGATCTTATAATGTCCGGGGGTAATAACATCAGGTGCAGTGATCTTCTAATGTCCGGGGTAATAACATCAGGTGCAGTGATCTTATAATATCCGGGGGTAATAACATCAGGTGCAGTGATCTTATAATGTCCGGGGGCAATAACATCAGGTGCAGTGATCTTATAATATCCGGGGGTAATAACATCAGGTGCAGTGATCTTATAATATCCGGGGTAATAACATCAGGTGCAGTGATCTTATAATATCCGGGGGTAATAACATCAGGTGCAGTGATCTTCTAATGTCCGGGGTAACAACATCAGGTGCAGTGATCTTCTAATGTCCGGGGGTAATAACATCAGGTGCAGTGATCTTATAATGTCCGGGGGTAATAACATCAGGTGCAGTGATCTTATAATGTCCGGGGTAATAACATCAGGTGCAGTGATCTTATAATGTCCGGGGTAATAACATCAGGTGCAGTGATCTTATAATATCCGGGGGTAATAACATCAGGTGCAGTGATCTTATAATGTCCGGGGTAATAACATCAGGTGCAGTGATCTTATAATATCCGGGGGTAATAACATCAGGTGAAGTGATCTTATAATGTCCGGGGGTAATAACATCAGGTGCAGTGATCTTATAATGTCCGGGGGTAATAACATCAGGTGCAGTGATCTTATAATGTCCGAGGTAATAACATCAGGTGCAGTGATCTTATAATGTCCGGGGTAATAACATCAGGTGCAGTGATCTTATAATGTCCGGGGTAATAACATCAGGTGCAGTGATCTTATAATGTCCGGGGGTAATAACATCAGGTGCAGTGATCTTATAATGTCCGGGGTAATAACATCAGGTGCAGTGATCTTATAATATCCTGGGTAATAACATCAGGTGCAGTGATCTTATAATATCCTGGGTAATAACATCAGGTGCAGTGATCTTATAATGTCCGGGGTAATAACATCAGGTGCAGTGATCTTATAATATCCAGGGTAATAACATCAGGTGCAGTGATCTTATAATGTCCGGGGTAATAACATCAGGTGCAGTGATCTTATAATGTCCGGGGGTAATAACATCAGGTGCAGTGATCTTATAATGTCCGGGGGTAATAACATCAGGTGCAGTGATCTTATAATGTCCGGGGGTAATAACATCAGGTGCAGTGATCTTATAATGTCCGGGGTAATAACATCAGGTGCAGTGATCTTATAATGTCCGGGGTAATAACATCAGGTGCAGTGATCTTATAATATCCGGGGGTAATAACATCAGGTGCAGTGATCTTATAATATCCGGGGGTAATAACATCAGGTGCAGTGATCTTATAATGTCCGGGGGTAATAACATCAGGTGCAGTGATCTTATAATGTCCGGGGGTAATAACATCAGGTGCAGTGATCTTATAATGTCCGGGGGTAATAACATCAGGTGCAGTGATCTTATAATGTCCGGGGGTAATAACATCAGGTGCAGTGATCTTATAATGTCCGGGGGTAATAACATCAGGTGCAGTGATCTTATAATGTCCGGGGGTAATAACATCAGGTGCAGTGATCTTATAATGTCCGGGGTAATAACATCAGGTGCCGTGATCTTATAATGTCCGGGGTAATAACATCAGGTGCAGTGATCTTATAATATCCGGGGGTAATAACATCAGGTGCAGTGATCTTATAATGTCCGGGGTAATAACATCAGGTGCAGTGATCTTATAATATCCGGGGGTAATAACATCAGGTGAAGTGATCTTATAATGTCCGGGGGTAATAACATCAGGTGCAGTGATCTTATAATGTCCGGGGTAATAACATCAGGTGCAGTGATCTTATAATGTCCGGGGTAATAACATCAGGTGCAGTGATCTTATAATGTCCGGGGTAATAACATCAGGTGCAGTGATCTTATAATGTCCGGGGTAATAACATCAGGTGCAGTGATCTTATAATGTCCGGGGGTAATAACATCAGGTGCAGTGATCTTATAATGTCCGGGGGTAATAACATCAGGTGCAGTGATCTTATAATATCCGGGGGTAATAACATCAGGTGCAGTGATCTTATAATGTCCGGGGGTAATAACATCAGGTGCAGTGATCTTATAATGTCCGGGGTAATAACATCAGGTGCAGTGATCTTATAATGTCCGGGGGTAATAACATCAGGTGCAGTGATCTTATAATGTCCGGGGGTAATAACATCAGGTGCAGTGATCTTATAATATCCGGGGGTAATAACATCAGGTGCAGTGATCTTATAATGTCCGGGGGTAATAACATCAGGTGCAGTGATCTTATAATGTCCGGGGTAATAACATCAGGTGCAGTGATCTTATAATGTCCGGGGTAATAACATCAGGTGCAGTGATCTTATAATGTCCGGGGGTAATGACATCAGGTGCAGTGATCTTATAATGTCCGGGGTAATAACATCAGGTGCAGTGATCTTATAATGTCCGGGGGTAATAACATCAGGTGCAGTGATCTTATAATGTCCGGGGGTAATAACATCAGGTGCAGTGATCTTATAATGTCCGGGGGTAATAACATCAGGTGCAGTGATCTTATAATGTCCGGGGGTAATAACATCAGGTGCAGTGATCTTATAATGTCCGGGGGTAATAACATCAGGTGCAGTGATCTTATAATGTCCGGGGGTAATAACATCAGGTGCAGTGATCTTATAATGTCCGGGGGTAATAACATCAGGTGCAGTGATCTTATAATGTCCGGGGTAATAACATCAGGTGCAGTGATCTTATAATGTCCGGGGTAATAACATCAGGTGCAGTGATCTTATAATGTCCGGGGTAATAACAGTGACGCCTCGCAGCAAGTTCTGAGGTGATTTTTTTTTGCGCCGTTTTGATACATTTGCCGCACGTAAGCGATAAACACCGGAAAATAACAGTCTGTAAAGTTGAGGCTCACATTTTGGTATCAGTCAAGCACATGCGGCCCCTACTCTATAGACATGGCGGCCATCACTTGTAGTTCTATGATGCACAGTCCTCTCTATCCCCTCCCTGCACTCATCTCCATGATCATAGAGAGAACTGTGTGGTCATATAGTTACAGCTGCACAGTCCTCTCTATCCCCTCCCTGCACTCATCTCTATGATCATAGAGAGAACTGTGTGGTCCTACAGTTACAGCTGCACAGTCCTCTCTATCCCCTCCCTGCACTCATCTCTATGATCATAGAGAGAACTGTGTGGTCCTACAGTTACAGCTGCACAGTCCTCTCTATCCCCTCCCTGCACTTATCTGTATGATCATAGAGAGAACTGTGTGGTCATACAGGTACAGCTGCACAGTCCTCTCTATCCCCTCCCTGCACTCATCTCTGTGATCATAGAGAGAACTGTGTGGTCATATAGATACAGCTGCACAGTCCTCTCTATCCCCTCCCTGCACTCATCTCTGTGATCATAGAGAGAACTGTGTGGTCATACAGTTACAGCCGCACAGTTCTCTCTATCCCCTCCCTGCACTCATCTCTATGATCATAGAGAGAACTGTGTGGTCATATAGTTACAGCTGCACAGTCCTCTCTATCCCCTCCCTGCACTTATCTGTATGATCATAGAGAGAACTGTGTGGTCATACAGGTACAGCTGCACAGTCCTCTCTATCCCCTCCCTGCACTCATCTCTGTGATCATAGAGAGAACTGTGTGGTCATATAGATACAGCTGCACAGTCCTCTCTATCCCCTCCCTGCACTCATCTCTGTGATCATAGAGAGAACTGTGTGGTCATACAGTTACAGCCGCACAGTTCTCTCTATCCCCTCCCTGCACTCATCTCTATGATCATAGAGAGAACTGTGTGGTCATATAGTTACAGCTGCACAGTTCTCTCGATCCCCTCCCGGCACTCATCTCTGTGATCATAGAGAGAACTGTGTGGTCATACAGTCACAGCTGCACAGTCCTCTCTACCCCCTCCCTGCACTCATCTCTATG
>NW_026610150.1:0-17682 GCF_029499605.1 Hyla sarda | reverse complement strand
CCATCAATGCACAACATTTAGTAGAAATTTGAATCATTGAGTAAGAAATTCCCATTTTCTGGCTTTTCTGCTGGACTTCATGTGGTGCTGTGGCTTAGTTGGTTAAAGCGTCTGTCTAGTAAACAGGAGATCCTGAGTTCAAATCTCAGCAGTGCCTTTTTTCCCCCTAAATTTTAAGCTTTTCATACCAAAAAGCAGATGTTCAATCCTATCTGACATCAATATTGACCATCCCACAGCCCTAAGACAGTCCGAGCAAAGTCAAAAATATGGATGCTGGCTAAACGTCCAAAAGAAAGAAATGTCCTCATCTTCTTTATAGGATAGCATTAAGCACCATGCAAGAGGAATTGGAAAACAAGGCAGGATTTCTAAGGCCTGGTTGATAGGTCACGTAACGCACCCTTCTTGATTGGAAATAGAAAACTCCCATGCCTGCAAAGACAATAAAAAATCTTCAAAGCAAGATACCAAGTTGGAAAAGGCATGCAGAGCACAATGGATTAGCCGTCCATCGACTTAACCCCTCGGCCACCTCGTCTTTAAAAGGCAACCACTCCAGGTGAGACATTCTGACAACATGATCAACAAGTCTTTGGCTGCATTTTCATTGAAGGTAACATATTAAGCACTGGCTGAATGGACCGTAACTCAAAAAATGCAAGCTGCAACTGCTCCGTCAATATACAGCATTTTGTAGACATTTTAATCATTGCATAGCAATTCCCATTTTCTGACTTTAAGGAAAGGGTTGTCATGGCGCTGTGGCTTAGTTGGTTAAAGCGCCTGTCTTGTAAACAGGAGATCCTGAGTTCGAATCTCAGCAGTGCCTTTCTTTCTTTGCAATTTTGAGCTTTTCATACCAAGAAGTAGACGTTCAATCATATGTGACTTCAAACTTGTCTATCCCACAGTCCTAAGAATGTCCGAGCAAAGTCAAAAATATGTATGCTGGCTGAATGCCCAAAAGAAGGAAATGTCCTCATCTTCTTTATTGGATAGTATTAAGCACCATGCAAGAGAAATGGAAAAACAATGCAGGATTACTAATGCCAGGTTGATAGGTCACATGAGGCACGTTTCTGAATCAAAAATAGAAAACTGCCATGGTGGGAGCATCCACTGCATATGCTGACAATAAAGAATCTACAAGGCAAGTTGCAAAGAATCTACTAGGCAAGCTGCAAAGTGGTAAAAGGTAGAAGGATTCGACGAGGATGGGATTTGAACCCATGCATGCAGAGCACAATGGATTAGCAGTCCATCGCCTTAACCACTCGGCCACCTCGTCTACATAAGTCCCTACCTCCAGGTGATAGATTCTGAGAACAGGGTCAAAAAGTTTTTTTGAAAAAATGCAAGCTGCAACCACTCCATCAATGCACAACATTTAGTAGAAATTTGAATCATTGCGTAAGAAATTCCCATTTTATGGCTTTTCTGCTGGACTTCACTTGGCGCTGTGGCTTAGGTGGTTAAAGCGCCTGTCTAGTAAACAGGAGATCCTGAGTTCAAATCTCAGCAGTGCCTTTTTTTCCCCTAAATTTTAAGCTTTTCATACCAAAAAGCAGATGTTCAATCCTATCTGACATCAATATTGTCCATCCCACAGCCCTAAGACAGTCCGAGCAAAGTCAAAAATATGGATGCTGGCTAAACGCCCAAAAGAAAGAAATGTCCTCATCTTCTTTATAGGATAGCATTAAGCACCATGCAAGAGGAATTGGAAAACAAGGCAGGATTTCTAAGGCCTGGTTGATAGGTCACGTAACGCACCCTTCTGGATTGGAAATAGAAAACTCCCATGCCTGCAAAGACAATAAAAAATCTACAAAGCAAGATACCAAGTTGGAAAAGGCATGCAGAGCACAATGGATTAGCCGTCCATCGACTTAACCCCTCGGCCACCTCGTCTTTAAAAGGCAACCACTCCAGGTGAGACATTCTGACAACATGATCAATAGTGTTGCTTGCGAATATTCGCAATTCGAATATTATTCGCGAATATCGCATATTCGCGAATTCCGCGAATATAGCGCTATATATTCGTAATTAGGAATATTTTTTTTTTTTTTTTTTTTTTTTTTTCTTCACAGTACACATCACAGTGATCACCCCTCTCTGCTTCCAGCTTGTGTGGTGTAAAGAAGGCTGTAATACTACTGTGTGAGACTGGCGTGCGAAAATTCGAATATGCGAAAATTAGCATATGCTAATTTTCGCATACGCGAATTTTAGCGCGCGCTAATTTTGTATATGCGAATTTTCACATATGGTAATTTTCGCATACGCGAATCTTCGCGTATGCGAAAATAAAACGAGAATATAACGAATATGCGAATATTCGCGAATATATGACGAATATTCGGCCATATATTCGCGAATATTCGCGAATTCGAATATGGCCTATGCCGCTCAACACTAATGATCAACAAGTCTTTGGCTGCATTTTCATTGAAGGTCACATATTAAGCACTGGCTGAATGGACCGTAACTTAAAAAATGCAAGCTGCAACTGCTCCGTCAATATACAGCATTTTGTAGACATTTTAATCATTGCATAGCAATTCCCATTTTCTGACTTTCTGACTTTTTGGCTTTTTGGCATTGGTTGTCATGGCGCTGCGGCTTAGTTGGTCTTGTAAACAGGAGATCCTGAGTTCGAATCTCAGCAGTGCCTTTCTTTCTTTGCAATTTTGAGCTTTTCATACCAAGAAGTAGACGTTCAATCATATGTGACTTCAAACTTGTCTATCCCACAGTCCTAAGAATGTCCGAGCAAAGTCAAAAATATGTATGCTGGCTGAATGCCCAAAAGAAGGAAATGTCCTCATCTTCTTTATTGGATAGTATTAAGCACCATGCAAGAGAAATGGAAAAACAATGCAGGATTACTAATGCCAGGTTGATAGGTCACATGAGGCACGTTTCTGAATCAAAAATAGAAAACTGCCATGGTGGGAGCATCCACTGCATATGCTGACAATAAAGAATCTACAAGGCAAGTTGCAAAGAATCTACTAGGCAAGCTGCAAAGTGGTAAAAGGTAGAAGGAACCGACAAGGATGGGATTTGAACCCATGCATGCAGAGCACAATGGATTAGCAGTCCATCGCCTTAACCACTCGGCCACCTCGTCTACATAAGTCCCTACCTCCAGGTGATAGATTCTGAGAACAGGGTCAAAAAGTTTTTTGCTGCATTTTTATTGAAGGTCACAGATCAGGCACTAGCTGAGGGGACCGTAACTCCAAGTTGGTGAAAAAATGCAAGCTGCAACCACTCCATCAATGCACAACATTTAGTAGAAATTTGAATCATTGCGTAAGAAATTCCCATTTTCTGGCTTTTCTGCTGGACTTCACTTGGCGCTGTGGCTTAGGTGGTTAAAGCGCCTGTCTAGTAAACAGGAGATCCTGAGTTCAAATCTCAGCAGTGCCTTTTTTCCCCTAAATTTTAAGCTTTTCATACCAAAAAGCAGATGTTCAATCCTATCTGACATCAATATTGTCCATCCCACAGCCCTAAGACAGTCCGAGCAAAGTCAAAAATATGGATGCTGGCTAAACGCCCAAAAGAAAGAAATGTCCTCATCTTCTTTATAGGATAGCATTAAGCACCATGCAAGAGGAATTGGAAAACAAGGCAGGATTTCTAAGGCCTGGTTGATAGGTCACGTAACGCACCCTTCTGGATTGGAAATAGAAAACTCCCATGCCTGCAAAGACAATAAAAAATCTACAAAGCAAGATACCAAGTTGGAAAAGGCATGCAGAGCACAATTGGCTGCATTTTCATTGAAGGTCACATATTAAGCACTGGCTGAATGGACCGTAACTCAAAAAATGCAAGCTGCAACTGCTCCGTCAATATACAGCATTTTGTATACATTTTAATCATTGCATAGCAATTCCCATTTTCTGACTTTAAGGCAAGGGTTGACATGGCGCTGTGGCTTAGTTGGTTAAAGCGCCTGTCTTGTAAACAGGAGATCCTGAGTTCGAATCTCAGCAGTGCCTTTCTTTCTTTGCAATTTTGAGCTTTTCATACCAAGAAGTAGACGTTCAATCATATGTGACTTCAAACTTGTCTATCCCACAGTCCTAAGAATGTCCGAGCAAAGTCAAAAATATGTATGCTGGCTGAATGCCCAAAAGAAGGAAATGTCCTCATCTTCTTTATTGGATAGTATTAAGCACCATGCAAGAGAAATGGAAAAACAATGCAGGATTACTAATGCCAGGTTGATAGGTCACATGAGGCACGTTTCTGAACCAAAAATAGAAAACTGCCATGGTGGGAGCATCCACTGCATATGCTGACAATAAAGAATCTACAAGGCAAGTTGCAAAGAATCTACTAGGCAAGCTGCAAAGTGGTAAAAAGTAGAAGAAACCGACGAGGATGGGATTTGAACCCATGCATGCAGAGCACAATGGATTAGCAGTCCATTGCCTTAACCACTCGGCCACCTCGTCTACATAAGGCCCTACCTCCAGGTGATAGATTCTGAGAACAGGGTCAAAAAGTTTTTTGCTGCATTTTTATTGAAGGTCACAGATCAGGCACTGGCTGAGGGGACCGTAACTCAAAGTTGGTGAAAAAATGCAAGCTGCAACCACTCCATCAATGCACAACATTTAGTAGAAATTTGAATCATTGAGTAAGAAATTCCCATTTTCTGGCTTTTCTGCTGGACTTCATGTGGTGCTGTGGCTTAGTTGGTTAAAGCGTCTGTCTAGTAAACAGGAGATCCTGAGTTCAAATCTCAGCAGTGCCTTTTTTCCCCCTAAATTTTAAGCTTTTCATACCAAAAAGCAGATGTTCAATCCTATCTGACATCAATATTGACCATCCCGCAGCCCTAAGACAGTCCGAGCAAAGTCAAAAATATGGATGCTGGCTAAACGTCCAAAAGAAAGAAATGTCCTCATCTTCTTTATAGGATAGCATTAAGCACCATGCAAGAGGAATTGGAAAACAAGGCAGGATTTCTAAGGCCTGGTTGATAGGTCACGTAACGCACCCTTCTTGATTGGAAATAGAAAACTCCCATGCCTGCAAAGACAATAAAAAATCTTCAAAGCAAGATACCAAGTTGGAAAAGGCATGCAGAGCACAATGGATTAGACGTCCATCGACTTAACCCCTCGGCCACCTCGTCTTTAAAAGGCAACCACTCCAGGTGAGACATTCTGACAACATGATCAACAAGTCTTTGGCTGCATTTTCATTGAAGGTAACATATTAAGCACTGGCTGAATGGACCTTAACTCAAAAAATGCAAGCTGCAACTGCTCCGTCAATATACAGCATTTTGTATACATTTTAATCATTGCATAGCAATTCCCATTTTCTGACTTTAAGGAAAGGGTTGTCATGGCGCTGTGGCTTAGTTGGTTAAAGCGCCTGTCTTGTAAACAGGAGATCCTGAGTTCGAATCTCAGCAGTGCCTTTCTTTCTTTGCAATTTTGAGCTTTTCATACCAAGAAGTAGACGTTCAATCATATGTGACTTCAAACTTGTCTATCCCACAGTCCTAAGAATGTCCGAGCAAAGTCAAAAATATGTATGCTGGCTGAATGCCCAAAAGAGGGAAATGTCCTCATCTTCTTTATTGGATAGTATTAAGCACCATGCAAGAGAAATGGAAAAACAATGCAGGATTACTAATGCCAGGTTGATAGGTCACATGAGGCACGTTTCTGAATCAAAAATAGAAAACTGCCATGGTGGGAGCATCCACTGCATATGCTGACAATAAAGAATCTACAAGGCAAGTTGCAAAGAATCTACTAGGCAAGCTGCAAAGTGGTAAAAGGTAGAAGGAACCGACGAGGATGGGATTTGAACCCATGCATGCAGAGCACAATGGATTAGCAGTCCATCGCCTTAACCACTCGGCCACCTCGTCTACATAAGTCCCTACCTCCAGGTGATAGATTCTGAGAACAGGGTCAAAAAGTTTTTTTGAAAAAATGCAAGCTGCAACCACTCCATCAATGCACAACATTTAGTAGAAATTTGAATCATTGCGTAAGAAATTCCCATTTTATGGCTTTTCTGCTGGACTTCACTTGGCGCTGTGGCTTAGGTGGTTAAAGCGCCTGTCTAGTAAACAGGAGATCCTGAGTTCAAATCTCAGCAGTGCCTTTTTTTCCCCTAAATTTTAAGCTTTTCATACCAAAAAGCAGATGTTCAATCCTATCTGACATCAATATTGTCCATCCCACAGCCCTAAGACAGTCCGAGCAAAGTCAAAAATATGGATGCTGGCTAAACGCCCAAAAGAAAGAAATGTCCTCATCTTCTTTATAGGATAGCATTAAGCACCATGCAAGAGGAATTGGAAAACAAGGCAGGATTTCTAAGGCCTGGTTGATAGGTCACGTAACGCACCCTTCTGGATTGGAAATAGAAAACTCCCATGCCTGCAAAGACAATAAAAAATCTACAAAGCAAGATACCAAGTTGGAAAAGGCATGCAGAGCACAATGGATTAGCCGTCCATCGACTTAACCCCTCGGCCACCTCGTCTTTAAAAGGCAACCACTCCAGGTGAGACATTCTGACAACATGATCAATAGTGTTGCTCGCGAATATTCGCAATTCGAATATTATTCGCGAATATCGCATATTCGCGAATTCGCGAATTTCGCGAATATAGCGCTATATATTCGTAATTACGAATATTTTTTTTTTTTTTTTTTTTCTTTTTTCTTCACAGTACACATCACAGTGATCACCCCTCTCTGCTTCCAGCTTGTGTGGTGTAAAGAAGGCTGTAATACTACTGTGTGAGACTGGCGTGCGAAAATTCGAATATGCGAAAATTAGCATATGCTAATTTTCGCATACGCGAATTTTAGCGCGCGCTAATTTTGTATATGCGAATTTTCACATATGGTAATTTTCGCATACGCGAATCTTCGCGTATGCGAAAATAAAACGAGAAAATAACGAATATGCGAATATTCGCGAATATATGACGAATATTCGGCCATATATTCGCGAATATTCGCGAATTCGAATATGGCCTATGCCGCTCAACACTAATGATCAACAAGTCTTTGGCTGCATTTTCATTGAAGGTCACATATTAAGCACTGGCTGAATGGACCGTAACTTAAAAAATGCAAGCTGCAACTGCTCCGTCAATATACAGCATTTTGTAGACATTTTAATCATTGCATAGCAATTCCCATTTTCTGACTTTCTGACTTTTTGGCTTTTTGGCATTGGTTGTCATGGCGCTGCGGCTTAGTTGGTCTTGTAAACAGGAGATCCTGAGTTCGAATCTCAGCAGTGCCTTTCTTTCTTTGCAATTTTGAGCTTTTCATACCAAGAAGTAGACGTTCAATCATATGTGACTTCAAACTTGTCTATCCCACAGTCCTAAGAATGTCCGAGCAAAGTCAAAAATATGTATGCTGGCTGAATGCCCAAAAGAAGGAAATGTCCTCATCTTCTTTATTGGATAGTATTAAGCACCATGCAAGAGAAATGGAAAAACAATGCAGGATTACTAATGCCAGGTTGATAGGTCACATGAGGCACGTTTCTGAATCAAAAATAGAAAACTGCCATGGTGGGAGCATCCACTGCATATGCTGACAATAAAGAATCTACAAGGCAAGTTGCAAAGAATCTACTAGGCAAGCTGCAAAGTGGTAAAAAGTAGAAGAAACCGACGAGGATGGGATTTGAACACACGCATGCAGAGCACAATGGATTAGCAGTCCATCGCCTTAACCACTCGGCCACCTCGTCTACATAAGTCCCTACCTCCAGGTGATAGATTCTGAGAACAGGGTCAAAAAGTTTTTTGCTGCATTTTTATTGAGGGTCACAGATCAGGCACTGGCTGAGGGGACCGTAACTCCAAGTTGGTGAAAAAATGCAAGCTGCAACCACTCCATCAATGCACAACATTTAGTAGAAATTTGAATCATTGCGTAAGAAATTCCCATTTTCTGGCTTTTCTGCTGGACTTCATGTGGTGCTGTGGCTTAGTTGGTTAAAGCGCCTGTCTAGTAAACAGGAGATCCTGAGTTCAATTCTCAGCAGTGCCTTTTTTCCCCCTAAATTTTAAGCTTTTCATACCAAAAAGCAGATGTTCAATCCTATCTGACATCAATATTGACCATCCCACAGCCCTAAGACAGTCCGAGCAAAGTCAAAAATATGGATGCTGGCTAAACGTCCAAAAGAAAGAAATGTCCTCATCTTCTTTATAGGATAGCATTAAGCACCATGCAAGAGGAATTGGAAAACAAGGCAGGATTTCTAAGGCCTGGTTGATAGGTCACGTAACGCACCCTTCTGGATTGGAAATAGAAAACTCCCATGCCTGCAAAGACAATAAAAAATCTTCAAAGCAAGATACCAAGTTGGAAAAGGCATGCAGAGCACAATGGATTAGCCGTCCATCGACTTAACCCCTCGGCCACCTCGTCTTTAAAAGGCAACCACTCCAGGTGAGACATTCTGACAACATGATCAACAAGTCTTTGGCTGCATTTTCATTGAAGGTAACATATTAAGCACTGGCTGAATGGACCGTAACTCAAAAAATGCAAGCTGCAACTGCTCCGTCAATATACAGCATTTTGTATACATTTTACTCATTGCATAGCAATTCCCATTTTCTGACTTTAAGGAAAGGGTTGTCATGGCGCTGTGGCTTAGTTGGTTAAAGCGCCTGTCTTGTAAACAGGAGATCCTGAGTTCGAATCTCAGCAGTGCCTTTCTTTCTTTGCAATTTTGAGCTTTTCATACCAAGAAGTAGACGTTCAATCATATGTGACTTCAAACTTGTCTATCCCACAGTCCTAAGAATGTCCGAGCAAAGTCAAAAATATGTATGCTGGCTGAATGCCCAAAAGAAGGAAATGTCCTCATCTTCTTTATTGGATAGTATTAAGCACCATGCAAGAGAAATGGAAAAACAATGCAGGATTACTAATGCCAGGTTGATAGGTCACATGAGGCACGTTTCTGAATCAAAAATAGAAAACTGCCATGGTGGGAGCATCCACTGCATATGCTGACAATAAAGAATCTACAAGGCAAGTTGCAAAGAATCTACTAGGCAAGCTGCAAAGTGGTAAAAAGTAGAAGAAACCGACGAGGATGGGATTTGAACCCATGCATGCAGAGCACAATGGATTAGCAGTCCATCGCCTTAACCACTCGGCCACCTCGTCTACATAAGTCCCTACCTCCAGGTGATAGATTCTGAGAACAGGGTCAAAAAGTTTTTTGCTGCATTTTTATTGAAGGTCACAGATCAGGCACTGGCTGAGGGGACCGTAACTCCAAGTTGGTGAAAAAATGCAAGCTGCAACCACTCCATCAATGCACAACATTTAGTAGAAATTTGAATCATTGCGTAAGAAATTCCCATTTTCTGGCTTTTCTGCTGAACTTCATGTGGTGCTGTGGCTTAGTTGGTTAAAGCGCCTGTCTAGTAAACAGGAGATCCTGAGTTCAATTCTCAGCAGTGCCTTTTTTCCCCCTAAATTTTAAGCTTTTCATACCAAAAAGCAGATGTTCAATCCTATCTGACATCAATATTGACCATCCCACAGCCCTAAGACAGTCCGAGCAAAGTCAAAAATATGGATGCTGGCTAAACGTCCAAAAGAAAGAAATGTCCTCATCTTCTTTATAGGATAGCATTAAGCACCATGCAAGAGGAATTGGAAAACAAGGCAGGATTTCTAAGGCCTGGTTGATAGGTCACGTAACGCACCCTTCTGGATTGGAAATAGAAAACTCCCATGCCTGCAAAGACAATAAAAAATCTTCAAAGCAAGATACCAAGTTGGAAAAGGCATGCAGAGCACAATGGATTAGCCGTCCATCGACTTAACCCCTCGGCCACCTCGTCTTTAAAAGGCAACCACTCCAGGTGAGACATTCTGACAACATGATCAACAAGTCTTTGGCTGCATTTTCATTGAAGGTAACATATTAAGCACTGGCTGAATGGACCGTAACTCAAAAAATGCAAGCTGCAACTGCTCCGTCAATATACAGCATTTTGTATACATTTTACTCATTGCATAGCAATTCCCATTTTCTGACTTTAAGGAAAGGGTTGTCATGGCGCTGTGGCTTAGTTGGTTAAAGCGCCTGTCTTGTAAACAGGAGATCCTGAGTTCGAATCTCAGCAGTGCCTTTCTTTCTTTGCAATTTTGAGCTTTTCATACCAAGAAGTAGACGTTCAATCATATGTGACTTCAAACTTGTCTATCCCACAGTCCTAAGAATGTCCGAGCAAAGTCAAAAATATGTATGCTGGCTGAATGCCCAAAAGAAGGAAATGTCCTCATCTTCTTTATTGGATAGTATTAAGCACCATGCAAGAGAAATGGAAAAACAATGCAGGATTACTAATGCCAGGTTGATAGGTCACATGAGGCACGTTTCTGAATCAAAAATAGAAAACTGCCATGGTGGGAGCATCCACTGCATATGCTGACAATAAAGAATCTACAAGGCAAGTTGCAAAGAATCTACTAGGCAAGCTGCAAAGTGGTAAAAAGTAGAAGAAACCGACGAGGATGGGATTTGAACCCATGCATGCAGAGCACAATGGATTAGCAGTCCATTGCCTTAACCACTCGGCCACCTCGTCTACATAAGGCCCTACCTCCAGGTGATAGATTCTGAGAACAGGGTCAAAAAGTTTTTTGCTGCATTTTTATTGAAGGTCACAGATCAGGCACTGGCTGAGGGTACAGTAACTCCAAGTTGGTGAAAAAATGCAAGCTGCAACCACTCCATCAATGCACAACATTTAGTAGAAATTTGAATCATTGCGTAAGAAATTCCCATTTTCTGGCTTTTCTGCTGGACTTCATGTGGTGCTGTGGCTTAGTTGGTTAAAGCGCCTGTCTAGTAAACAGGAGATCCTGAGTTCAAATCTCAGCAGTGCCTTTTTTCCCCCTAAATTTTAAGCTTTTCATACCAAAAAGCAGATGTTCAATCCTATCTGACATCAATATTGACCATCCCACAGCCCTAAGACAGTCCGAGCAAAGTCAAAAATATGGATGCTGGCTAAACGTCCAAAAGAAAGAAATGTCCTCATCTTCTTTATAGGATAGCATTAAGCACCATGCAAGAGGAATTGGAAAACAAGGCAGGATTTCTAAGGCCTGGTTGATAGGTCACGTAACGCACCCTTCTGGATTGGAAATAGAAAACTCCCATGCCTGCAAAGACAATAAAAAATCTACAAAGCAAGATACCAAGTTGGAAAAGGCATGCAGAGCACAATGGATTAGCCGTCCATCGACTTAACCCCTCGGCCACCTCGTCTTTAAAAGGCAACCACTCCAGGTGAGACATTCTGACAACATGATCAACAAGTCTTTGGCTGCATTTTCATTGAAGGTCACATATTAAGCACTGGCTGAATGGACCGTAACTCAAAAAATGCAAGCTGCAACTGCTCCGTCAATATACAGCATTTTGTAGACATTTTAATCATTGCATAGCAATTCCCATTTTCTGACTTTAAGGAAAGGGTTGTCATGGCGCTGTGGCTTAGTTGGTTAAAGCGCCTGTCTTGTAAACAGGAGATCCTGAGTTCGAATCTCAGCAGTGCCTTTCTTTCTTTGCAATTTTGAGCTTTTCATACCAAGAAGTAGACGTTCAATCATATGTGACTTCAAACTTGTCTATCCCACAGTCCTAAGAATGTCCGAGCAAAGTCAAAAATATGTATGCTGGCTGAATGCCCAAAAGAAGGAAATGTCCTCATCTTCTTTATTGGATAGTATTAAGCACCATGCAAGAGAAATGGAAAAACAATGCAGGATTACTAATGCCAGGTTGATAGGTCACATGAGGCACGTTTCTGAATCAAAAATAGAAAACTGCCATGTTGGGAGCATCCACTGCATATGCTGACAATAAAGAATCTACAAGGCAAGTTGCAAAGAATCTACTAGGCAAGCTGCAAAGTGGTAAAAAGTAGAAGAAACCGACAAGGATGGGATTTGAACCCATGCATGCAGAGCACAATGGATTAGCAGTCCATCGCCTTAACCACTCGGCCACCTCGTCTACATAAGGCCCTGCCTCCAGGTGATAGATTCTGAGAACAGGGTCAAAAAGTTTTTTGCTGCATTTTTATTGAAGGTCACAGATCAGGCACTGGCTGAGGGGACCGTAACTCCAAGTTGGTGAAAAAATGCAAGCTGCAACCACTCCATCAATGCACAACATTTAGTAGAAATTTGAATCATTGCGTAAGAAATTCCCATTTTCTGGCTTTTCTGCTGGACTTCTGTGGTGCTGTGGCTTAGTTGGTTAAAGCGCCTGTCTAGTAAACAGGAGATCCTGAGTTCAAATCTCAGCAGTGCCTTTTTTCCCCCTAAATTTTAAGCTTTTCATACCAAAAAGCAGATGTTCAATCCTATCTGACATCAATATTGACCATCCCACAGCCCTAAGACAGTCCGAGCAAAGTCAAAAATATGGATGCTGGCTAAACGTCCAAAAGAAAGAAATGTCCTCATCTTCTTTATAGGATAGCATTAAGCACCATGCAAGAGGAATTGGAAAACAAGGCAGGATTTCTAAGGCCTGGTTGATAGGTCACCTACCGCACCCTTCTGGATTGGAAATAGAAAACTCCCATGCCTGCAAAGACAATAAAAAATCTACAAAGCAAGATACCAAGTTGGAAAAGGCATGCAGAGCACAATGGATTAGCCGTCCATCGACTTAACCCCTCGGCCACCTCGTCTTTAAAAGGCAACCACTCCAGGTGAGACATTCTGACAACATGATCAACAAGTCTTTGGCTGCATTTTCATTGAAGGTCACATATTAAGCACTGGCTGAATGGACCGTAACTCAAAAAATGCAAGCTGCAACTGCTCCGTCAATATACAGCATTTTGTAGACATTTTAATCATTGCATAGCAATTCCCATTTTCTGACTTTAAGGAAAGGGTTGTCATGGCGCTGTGGCTTAGTTGGTTATAGCGCCTGTCTTGTAAACAGGAGATCCTGAGTTCGAATCTCAGCAGTGCCTTTCTTTCTTTGCAATTTTGAGCTTTTCATACCAAGAAGTAGACGTTCAATCATATGTGACTTCAAACTTGTCTATCCCACAGTCCTAAGAATGTCCGAGCAAAGTCAAAAATATGTATGCTGGCTGAATGCCCAAAAGAAGGAAATGTCCTCATCTTCTTTATTGGATAGTATTAAGCACCAGATGTTCAATCCTATCTGACATCAATATTGTCCATCCCACAGCCCTAAGACAGTCCGAGCAAAGTCAAAAATATGGATGCTGGCTAAACGCCCAAAAGAAAGAAATGTCCTCATCTTCTTTATAGGATAGCATTAAGCACCATGCAAGAGGAATTGGAAAACAAGGCAGGATTTCTAAGGCCTGGTTGATAGGTCACGTAACGCACCCTTCTGGATTGGAAATAGAAAACTCCCATGCCTGCAAAGACAATAAAAAATCTACAAAGCAAGATACCAAGTTGGAAAAGGCATGCAGAGCACAATGGATTAGCCGTCCATCGACTTAACCCCTCGGCCACCTCGTCTTTAAAAGGCAACCACTCCAGGTGAGACATTCTGACAACATGATCAACAAGTCTTTGGCTGAATTTTCATTGAAGGTCACATATTAAGCACTGGCTGAATGGACCGTAACTCAAAAAATGCAAGCTGCAACTGCTCCGTCAATATACAGCATTTTGTAGACATTTTAATCATTGCATAGCAATTCCCATTTTCTGACTTTCTGACTTTCTGACTTTTTGGCATTGGTTGTCATGGCGCTGTGGCTTAGTTGGTTAAAGCGCCTGTCTTGTAAACAGGAGATCCTGAGTTCGAATCTCAGCAGTGCCTTTCTTTCTTTGCAATTTTGAGCTTTTCATACCAAGAAGTAGACGTTCAATCATATGTGACTTCAAACTTGTCTATCCCACAGTCCTAAGAATGTCCGAGCAAAGTCAAAAATATGTATGCTGGCTGAATGCCCAAAAGAAGGAAATGTCCTCATCTTCTTTATTAGATAGTATTAAGCACCATGCAAGAGAAATGGAAAAACAATGCAGGATTACTAATGCCAGGTTGATAGGTCACATGAGGCACGTTTCTGAATCAAAAATAGAAAACTGCCATGGTGGGAGCATCCACTGCATATGCTGACAATAAAGAATCTACAAGGCAAGTTGCAAAGAATCTACTAGGCAAGCTGCAAAGTGGTAAAAAGTAGAAAAACCGACGAGGATGGGATTTGAACCCATGCATGCAGAGCACAATGGATTAGCAGTCCATCGCCTTAACCACTCGGCCACCTCGTCTACATAAGGCCCTACCTCCAGGTGATAGATTCTGAGAACAGGGTCAAAAAGTTTTTTGCTGCATTTTTATTGAAGGTCACAGATCAGGCACTGGCTGAGGGGACCGTAACTCCAAGTTGGTGAAAAAATGCAAGCTGCAACCACTCCATCAATGCACAACATTTAGTAGAAATTTGAATCATTGCGTAAGAAATTCCCATTTTCTGGCTTTTCTGCTGGACTTCATGTGGTGCTGTGGCTTAGTTGGTTAAAGCGCCTGTCTAGTAAACAGGAGATCCTGAGTTCAAATCTCAGCAGTGCCTTTTGTCCCCCTAAATTTTAAGCTTTTCATACCAAAAAGCAGATGTTCAATCCTATCTGACATCAATATTGACCATCCCACAGCCCTAAGACAGTCCGAGCAAAGTCAAAAATATGGATGCTGGCTAAACGTCCAAAAGAAAGAAATGTCCTCATCTTCTTTATAGGATAGCATTAAGCACCATGCAAGAGGAATTGGAAAACAAGGCAGGATTTCTAAGGCCTGGTTGATAGGTCACGTAACGCACCCTTCTTGATTGGAAATAGAAAACTCCCATGCCTGCAAAGACAATAAAAAATCTTCAAAGCAAGATACCAAGTTGGAAAAGGCATGCAGAGCACAATGGATTAGCCGTCCATCGACTTAACCCCTCGGCCACCTCGTCTTTAAAAGGCAACCACTCCAGGTGAGACATTCTGACAACATGATCAACAAGTCTTTGGCTGCATTTTCATTGAAGGTCACATATTAAGCACTGGCTGAATGGACCGTAACTCAAAAAATGCAAGCTGCAACTGCTCCGTCAATATACAGCATTTTGTAGACATTTTAATCATTGCATAGCAATTCCCATTTTCTGACTTTAAGGAAAGGGTTGTCATGGCGCTGTGGCTTCGTTGGTTAAAGCGCCTGTCTTGTAAACAGGAGATCCTGAGTTCGAATCTCAGCAGTGCCTTTCTTTCTTTGCAATTTTGAGCTTTTCATACCAAGAAGTAGACGTTCAATCATATGTGACTTCAAACTTGTCTATCCCACAGTCCTAAGAATGTCCGAGCAAAGTCAAAAATATGTATGCTGGCTGAATGCCCAAAAGAAGGAAATGTCCTCATCTTCTTTATTGGATAGTATTAAGCACCATGCAAGAGAAATGGAAAAACAATGCAGGATTACTAATGCCAGGTTGATAGGTCACATGAGGCACGTTTCTGAATCAAAAATAGAATACTGCCATGGTGGGAGCATCCACTGCATATGCTGACAATAAAGAATCTACAAGGCAAGTTGCAAAGAATCTACTAGGCAAGCTGCAAAGTGGTAAAAGGTAGAAAGAACCGACGAGGATGGGATTTGAACCCATGCATGCAGAGCACAATGGATTAGCAGTCCATCGCCTTAACCACTCGGCCGCCTCGTCTACATAAGTCCCTACCTCCAGGTGATAGATTCTGAGAACAGGGTCAAAAAGTTTTTTGCTGCATTTTTATTGAAGGTCACAGATCAGGCACTAGCTGAGGGGACCGTAACTCCAAGTTGGTGAAAAAATGCAAGCTGCAACCACTCCATCAATGCACAACATTTAATAGAAATTTGAATCATTGCGTAAGAAATTCCCATTTTCTGGCTTTTCTGCTGGACTTCACTTGGCGCTGTGGCTTAGGTGGTTAAAGCGCCTGTCTAGTAAACAGGAGATCCTGAGTTCAAATCTCAGCAGTGCCTTTTTTCCCCTAAATGTTAAGCTTTTCATACCAAAAAGCAGATGTTCAATCCTATCTGACATCAATATTGTCCATCCCACAGCCCTAAGACAGTCCGAGCAAAGTCAAAAATATGGATGCTGGCTAAACGCCCAAAAGAAAGAAATGTCCTCATCTTCTTTATAGGATAGCATTAAGCACCATGCAAGAGGAATTGGAAAACAAGGCAGGATTTCTAAGGCCTGGTTGATAGGTCACGTAACGCACCCTTCTGGATTGGAAATAGAAAACTCCCATGCCTGCAAAGACAATAAAAAATCTACAAAGCAAGATACCAAGTTGGAAAAGGCATGCAGAGCACAATGGATTAGCCGTCCATCGACTTAACCCCTCGGCCACCTCGTCTTTAAAAGGCAACCACTCCAGGTGAGACATTCTGACAACATGATCAACAAGTCTTTGGCTGCATTTTCATTGAAGGTCACATATTAAGCACTGGCTGAATGGACCGTAACTCAAAAAATGCAAGCTGCAACTGCTCCGTCAATATACAGCATTTTGTAGACATTTTAATCATTGCATAGCAATTCCCATTTTCTGACTTTAAGGAAAGGGTTGTCATGGCGCTGTGGCTTAGTTGGTTAAAGCGCCTGTCTTGTAAACAGGAGATCCTGAGTTCGAATCTCAGCAGTGCCTTTCTTTCTTTGCAATTTTGAGCTTTTCATACCAAGAAGTAGACGTTCAATCATATGTGACTTCAAACTTGTCTATCCCACAGTCCTAAGAATGTCCGAGCAAAGTCAAAAATATGTATGCTGGCTGAATGCCCAAAAGAAGGAAATGTCCTCATCTTCTTTATTGGATAGTATTAAGCACCATGCAAGAGAAATGGAAAAACAATGCAGGATTACTAATGCCAGGTTGATAGGTCACATGAGGCACGTTTCTGAATCAAAAATAGAAAACTGCCATGGTGGGAGCATCCACTGCATATGCTGACAATAAAGAATCTACAAGGCAAGTTGCAAAGAATCTACTAGGCAAGCTGCAAAGTGGTAAAAGGTAGAAGGAACCGACGAGGATGGGATTTGAACCCATGCATGCAGAGCACAATGGATTAGCAGTCCATCGCCTTAACCACCCTGCCACCTTGTCTACATAAGTCCCTACCTCCAGGTGATAGATTCTGAGAACAGGGTCAAAGAGTTTTTTGCTGCATTTTTATTGAAGGTCACAGATCAGGCACTAGCTGAGGGGACCGTAACTCCAAGTTGGTGAAAAAATGCAAGCTGCAACCACTCCATCAATGCACAACATTTAGTAGAAATTTGAATCATTGCGTAAGAAATTCCCATTTTCTGGCTTTTCTGCTGGACTTCACTTGGCGCTGTGGCTTAGGTGGTTAAAGCGCCTGTCTAGTAAACAGGAGATCCTGAGTTCAAATCTCAGCAGTGCCTTTTTTCCCCTAAATTTTAAGCTTTTCATACCAAAAAGCAAATGTTCAATCCTATCTGACATCAATATTGTCCATCCCACAGCCCTAAGACAGTCCGAGCAAAGTCAAAAATATGGATGCTGGCTAAACGCCCAAAAGAAAGAAATGTCCTCATCTTCTTTATAG